>NC_069365.1:90645108-90954673 GCF_021730395.1 Mercenaria mercenaria
GTTAATATGGTTTATCATCGTAGAAAGGTTTTACGAAATTATTAAATGATGATTATGGTTTGCTTTGGCAAATGTATCCTTGTGCTTTGTGCCGTGTCTGAAACATGAAACGAGTTTTACTACAGTTATGCTGTTTTAAAGATTTGCCTGACTCATAATTTTATTTACAAAGTAAAGCCAAGGAAAGACTTTTGCGCGCTTCGATAGCCAATATTATTTTTTGTTATAAATGCATAAACTATATTTAGAAATAGGTGCTATAATCATCTAAGGTTTAGCTCAAATGAATCGTGACGCGTTCTGCACCAAATTGATTTAACCGTTTCCCACGATATCATCATATAATTAGCATATACAAGAATTAATTCTTCTGTAACAGCAATTATATTTGTATAACTGCTTTGTATGTAAATTCCATCCATGTACTAATTCAACTCTTAGAAAAACATGGTAACAAACAGGCGTGAAAGAAAATGATATCTACAACAGGAATATTGTCTGTACCTCTACTTGTTTTTTCTTCAGCAAGCATCATAACTGCTTCTGGTAATTGTTCCCTTGACAAATGGATTCGTCAATATTGTTAATTTCTACAAAGTAGGTTTTCCAAACTTCATTGGCAACAGCGTATAACGACCAAGGGAATTTCACGGAACATGTTTCGTATTGTAATACCTTGTTGGAACAGTTTCTTAAATGTCTCTTGTTATAGGATGATGATTGGTACAAAACTATGATAGAGTATATGCAATAAATCTCTTAATCAACAGTTCTTTAGCCGGAAGATTGTTCAAATAAAAAGTAACAAGCTGATTTAATAATTTATTAATTTCGCATAATTTGATATACTTAATACATATTTGAAACTCGGTTATAAAAGAGAATTGTCAAACTAATCGGATCAAGGGTTGCCAAGCAGACAAACAAAAAACGTCCGTTTTGTAACAACTTTCAAAGATCTTTGTCGAACACAGACATGGGGTTTCATATACTGCAGCGTATCAGAGATTTTCAGTAAAAGACCTCACACTAGACATTATGCAAAAAAAAGAGTGACAAATTGATATAACATTTAGCGAATGCACCCATTCACATTCCTTTGTATTTTACTAATTTGAAAGCTTTCTGAAACAATTCCTGAAAAAAAGCAAATTAATTAAAAGCTGTCAAGTTATGTCTGGAAACATTTTTGTATTAGTTTTACAAATTGAAAGCACTTGCAGAACACTACTATAAATACATATTTCTCGCGTGACGAATTGATGCGCATGGTGGTGATAAATTAGCATACTGTGATGTATCTAGTACCACTATCGATAACAGTAATAGCATCGCCACGTGTTTTTTATCGTTCTCTGGCAATAAGCAAATAAGTGTCCAATGTTTTGTTATTTTGATATAATAAATGTATGGGGAAATAACTGAAAAATAAGAAGTAACGCAGGAGCCCTGTAAGCATTGAGCACAGCAAAACAAAAGGAGTCATTAGCCGACAAAATGAAGATATATCAGTTGTGCTTCAGTTGATGTCTCTATTCTTATGAATATCTTGGCCTAATAAATAATTTGAAGTCTCTGAAATAAATGTCATATTGGAAAATCGTTTAACAACGTCCAGAGATTTGATCAATTGTAAGAGAAAAAAATTCAGTAAATCCCCAGGGTCATTATACCTAACTTGTAATCACAAGTTGATAAGTTCCATTTGTACGAGAAACAAATACGGAATACATTTACAAGATTCATACAACGCTGATCAATCAAATAAATATACTGAAAATAAAATGTCACGGGACAAAAACATTTTTTATGTATTGTTTACTCCTGGAATTGTTGTCGAAATGGATCTGGCATCTGAATATATATCTAAATTTATTTTGCGTACTTCTTTAAAACAGAACATCCGCAAATTGTCTTCTGCTCTGTTACATCCGGTCTTTGAGCATTATCTCTTGCTGCTCTGCTTTCAGCAAGGCCATTCGGAATACGCATATAAGATATGCCTACAGAGAAATAATAATTTTTCGTAGATTTCGCGGCTGTGTCAATCCACAGATTTATTCTAAAAGAAAAGTAAAAAAAGATTTCGTTTTATTCCGCATTTAAAATTTGGATTCCACGAATTCTAGTCTCAATGATATTAAATGATTTTACATGTTTCATGAGTTTGCTTTTGTATATTTTTACATCAGCATGTTTGGGATACAGACAGACGGGTTTATACAATGTATATTGATTCATAAAAGAAACTCAATGACATGGCAAAGACTAATAAAACATTTTGTATAAATGATGCATTTTAGCCACATATATATCAACAAATTAGTCTATAACACAAATATTAAACCTGTCTCAATATGATATAAATCTCTAATTGATTATGTCCGTCGAAGACGAATATCAAGGAAATTATGTCAATATCTTCATTGCAACAACTTCTCTTTAAAATAATTTGTCATTTGACTCATTTGCCCTGAGGCATGTTTAGGTCGTAAATTCAAGCCCTGTGAGATCGCAAGGTTTTCCCACTTTTTTCACACTAAAATACTATTCAATACATTAGAAAATTCGGAACTGGGAATCGGACCCGTCAGTGTCTAGCAATGAGGTAACAACGCCTAAAGCGAACGCACCGTCACTGCAATATATTTGTCGCTACTTCAGTACACACTTCGAATATAATCTGGTCCCGGCTTGTACCAAAGAGATAAGAGATATGACACTATTGTTTAGACAAAAAGGTATTAGAACATAAATCAGAATATTGTAATTGTTTTTTGCTAAATTATATATTAAAATAAAGCTTGAATGAATTGATAATAATATTTAGCATATACGTGTTAAACATACCATGGATAAAAATCCTGGTAATAGGCTATCTTACGATTCCTACAGTGGACGTTTAAATTTGTTTACTAAAATTGATTTTCTTAGGCCTATGCACGTTTCTTTATATATTCTATTAATCCAGCGGGAACTGTAACTGTAACAGGGCAGTGTTTCAAGCAAATAGATCATTCTGTCCTACAACTGAGTTTTGCTCTCGTACTGGGTTCTGTTGGAGCATATCAATGATCTAGGGTTTAAATACTGATATAGCAAATTACGTTCAAGACGTTGTCCTGCTTCTTACTTCGTTTATGTTTGTGTCTGTTTGGTACATGTGTGTTTAGTATAACACCGCTCTGCTGTGTTCTTTCTTCTTTTAATTTTATGTTTGTGTCTGTTTGTGACATCTGTGCTTTTCATTACTCTATTTATTTGTTATTTGTGTACACATGTGTGTACGCAGACATTTCCATGCGGAGACTGCAAAGTACTGTTTACACATTTTAAGAATATTATCTTGAATATAATTCATGTCTAAGATAAGAAGGACTCATCGCAAATAGCTTTTTGCTTTCCCTTTTTTATCGTCTTCCCTGAAGGAATAAAGCGTCTCCTATACTTTAATAAAAGCAAAGCTACTACTCAAACGGGCACAATAATTCTTTCGTTAACATGCAAAGACCAATATCTTTCGGTTATCAAAAGCCTGTCGGGACTTTTCTGAAGATTATTGAAGATGTGACACGAAATACAACAAGCGAGAATCGGTAGATAATTTTAAAACACACCGAAACCTTGTAATAATATATTTCAGAAATGGAGTTTCAACACTGTCTATGAAGATAACAGGGTAGAAAAATATCTATGTTTATATTACTAAGACATAATGTGATTTAATTGTCACGGACTTGTCTCCTGTTTTCTGTTTAAACTGTGGTGAAAGAATAATAAGTATTTGTCTAAGATAAGTTGATTAGACAGAGCTTAGCTTAATTCTAATCCCATAACTAACACGCAACGCACGAGATCCCACGAGTATAAAAACATTATAAGAACCTAAAATGTGTCAACCGCATTCGCCATATGACCAATGTCACATCTTGCAACTACAAAAAAGAGACTTTTTAGCATTCGTTTTGTTAACGCTGTATACTTTTACTTAAGAAATTAACTTTCAATAATGTTTCTTAAATAGTATGTCCTTTATAGTTATTTATTTATAGCTGCGTATCAGTACACATCGTATCTGGTCATAATTAATACAACCTGAAAAATAGATCCATCGGAAGCACCGAGAACAAGGCAAACAGTGAAAATTGCAGACCCGGTTTGATTGAGTCTGTTCATGAGCAGTAATGGAAAATGCAACACTGCCCACGCATCTTAGCACCGGCTTAAGCAGTATCTAATATTCAAATCTAAATGAATTGAAATGAATGATCCCGAAGGACTAGAAAATATAACAACACTGAGATGAAGTCGGGGCGACTTTTTACGGCCGCCACACAGCACTTAACACCCGCTGTTGTGAAGTAAATAAAATCTGAAAAGTAAATCCCTCGGAAGTACCGAGAATATTAAATGATACGCTACTGCTTGCATAACCTTATCAAACCTACCACTATAAATTTATATTTTAAACCGGTGCAAGCATTACTGCTTACACTTAAAGTAGTATGTAAAATTAAAATAAATACTAAGAAACTGATAATTATATGTAGCGATGAGTTATATTATTCTATATATATAACTATTTTACGTCTGTTTTACATTATGTTATTCTTGTATATTTGATTCTTCGTTTCAAAATATTTCAATAAGTATTACTAATGCTGAATATATATTTATCTAATCATATCTTACCTTAGCACAACTATTAGATACTGACACTTGCGTGTACATGTTAATTGATATCAGTTCTGAACTTCAGACGAATCCGTTGCCCTTCTTGGATATGGGTTCCAAACCTCACTTGGGATTTAGAATGTTTCATGCAAGGAAGCCCTCCAACTGGCTTATAGGCATAGGGGTCCTTGGTCCTACAAAGGTGCCAGCATATGATAAAATAATGTTTGGAGAAGCGTCTGAGGTCTTCCTTTAACATATACACATGATATTTGAGATTGTCCAGACTTATGACAATACTACCAGGTAGCTTTGTTATAAAGCAACGAGCTAAAGTTAACATGGCGTCCAGGGTTTTATTAAATTTAATTTGCTAAAAGTTTTAATGGTTATTACTTTATACCTTTAATGTCGGCATATTGTAGTCTGATCGTCCGTCTTTATGATCGATAACATGAAAGTCGGCGCAGGAATCTTAAGCTGACTCTGACCGGCAAATGTCCGAAAGAGACTTGGAAGTTTGTTGCCGAAAGGCCAAGTTCGACATTGAGCTTGAAATGGGATTCCCATTGCTGACTCAAAAACGGTTAAGGCCATGCACACAAGGAAATTGGTCGTTACCGGCAGATACATCATATTCATTTTGAGGCCAGAAGGTCAAATATCAGGGTCGTGGTGATCTTGCAACTGCGAACTTTTGTTTTTTTCTCAATATTTTACATAACTCTGATAGCATCATTTCAGCTAAGCATGTTTGGATTATTTAAACCAAAACTGAAATCGTTTTTATTTTTTCAATAAGATTTAACAGGTAAATTCTTCAAGTTGCTTTGTAAAAAAATTACCTTTGCATAGTTTGCAACATGTAGCAATAGGAAAATAAACTATATACAACGCACATCAAAATGAATGTTGAAACTTCGATACTCTAGTTTATCGACAAATTCACAAGTTTGTCGCACACTTGTTAACATTGCAACAGTTTACTGCAATCTTGCTGCGGCCTAAATACAGGCTTAGTTAAGCTGGGAAAGCTAGGGGTAGCTCCCTTTACTCTAAAGTTTAACTGCATATCATACATATTACGGAAACTTCCGGGTGACAACGTGTTCGTTTTAATAGTATCTCGTGGTCATGCGAGTATCCAATCCACACGAGTTTGTATCTCCAAAAGTCAGTTAGGACGTGGCCATGAAATTCTTTTTTGTTTTCAGGACATAACTTACCTGTTGCCACGAGATAACTTACTCGCCATGGGATAGAATGTCGTTCTCACAGTACATACATGTGCTTTAAAGTTCAATCTTCAAAAGGTTAGTTCAAAACAGTTTTAGTTGACAGTATGTTATCCTTCTTAAACAGATCTCGTATAAGATTTAAACATGAAATACGTTTATTTTCATTTATTGCGTTATTTCTATGTTTACAACTGATATTTTTTAACACTGAATGTATTTTTGTATAAATGATTCTTTAGTGATGTTTACATGTAACTTCGTCTTTAAGACATTTTTGAGTGGATTTGCCGTACATTTATGTTCATCTATACTTTTTTTACATTTTCACAATCTGGTAGTGTTGCTCTGAATAACATCCTTCAAGTTTGTTAAAATGATGTTTGGCAGTTAGGTATTGTGTGCTTCAGTACACAATGCGTAGGATTGCTTTTGCATTATAGTCTTGTCCCGGCTTGTACAAAAGAGATATGACACTATTGGTTAGAAGACAATGTATTGGAACATATATCAGAGTACTGTAATATTATTGCTTAAACGACTATTCTTTGAATAATTTGTGCAGCATGTGCCATCACCCACCTATACATAAGAATAATTTCAGTTCATGTTTACAGCTAACATTTAGGAATTAATTGTAGTACAGATGACGACTGTTACTTAGTAACATGCGCAGTGTTACCTGACAGTCAATAACGAGACTCATCTTCAAGGTGCACTCAGAAATAAAGACAGATTTTACATATTTCTTGTCACTTTTTGTCAGTCAGGCCTTGTTCAGTGGCATAGGCTCTGGTACCTAGAGATACCAGGAAATGCGTTACCCGTTTCATAACTTACTCGTTTCCCTAAAATTATAGCCGGAAGATAAGACCGTTATTACAGCATAGTTTGATTACATCACGTCAATCCCTCACTGGTTCCACGTGGAAGTAATAATGCCATGTTTATGAATGTATATTGTAAGTCATTCCATATTGCTGTATGATAACATTAATAACATTATTGATATATTAAACACGCGGGGTAATCCCGGAGCCGCCAGTAAATTGTAAAGAATAGATGCTAGCAAATAAATCATGATGTCAAATAATTCATATTCCGTCTTTTTGTAGGTGGTACAAATTGCAAGATGTTGACATATTGATAAATACTGGGATACTCTATTTACCTATGCTTTTTACACTATTTTTGTAAACGAATCAGGCACCTACATGTACTTTAGTATTTATAATTTACAAGAAATGAAATTCATGTTATTTTAAACGCAAATGCTGCGTTCTTTGAAAATAAATATTCCTGCTGTACTTGTGTCATAAATGTTTTGTTCAATTCATGTTCGTATATAAAGAACTTTTGGTTTATTGCCATGAAATAGAAAATAAGTGTCCGTTCGACTGTTATGAAAAGAAATCTTCTATGTAGCATCTAACAAGGTTTTATATTACTTAACAGTTTTCTACATCATACGCGTTTCAAGCTATTTAGTAAATCTGACGTATATCAATCGTTTTTTTTTTCAAGTAACAAAGTGCAGCCTTATATGGCGGTCTATGTAAACTAGGTATACTACGTATATCTTACTTGTTTGGGATTTTAGGTCTACTTTATATTGTATATAATATTCTCATGTAACTCTACTTTCTTATAGATAAATGTATCTATAAAGATGATTAAATATGGAAAATGAGGTAATATAAATAGAATGTGGTCAAAATTAATTGCATGTACCATTGTATCTTCAAGTTGGTAAACATCTAACCAATGATAAAATTTGAGTCAGAGCAATATTTAAAAAAACACTTCGGGTTACCTGATCCTTTGGGAGTATATATAACTTTGCTATAATATAATTCCGCTTAAGCCGATGCGGAGCGTAAAAGGTGTAGCACATTCTAATTCTTTCATTTACAGACTAACTAAAATCGATTCTACTACTATTTTGCTTGGTTGTTTATGATCTTCTTACAGATTTTATCATAGCAACAGGTTTTGAGCGCCATGTGGCGACTGTTAAATGTCTCCCCTTACTAAGACTTGCTGTTGTTCTATTTCCTGGTTCTTTGTGATCATGGAGTACATTCAGTTTAACTGTAAGATAATTACGCATACGTCGCATGGGGAGGGGGGCATGGAGGGTTGCATATTTCATATTAACGTCTCATGAGCATTCAGTCAAAAGATAATAGGTTAGGGTAAATTTCTCGGAAGCACAGAGCACCACAAACACAGCATCAGAGCCACGCATTTGCAAACCGAGTCTGTTATTATTTTGCTTGGGGAGTTCTTGCTTCCAAAGGATATTCTTACATGTTTTAGTAGTGTTTTGTTAACAAATTTATGCATGAAAGGCATTGAGAGTTTATATCAACCAAAGTTAGTATAATTTTTAAAGTATGCGAAATTAGATAATCCTGTTAAAATCTCTTTTGGATACTATATAAATATAATATTTCTATCTATTTTACCTTAGACTTTATGGAGACACTTGTGGTATTGACAAATGAGATTTTTTTTTAATTTAACACTGATTTTTACCTGGTGTGGAATTCGGCAAACCAAAATGTTTGTAGTACATGTAAAATGTACAGATATAAATGAATCGAAAACTGTTGGTTCTAAAGGGCAAGTATTTGTTATATTCTTCCAATTATGCAAACCTGTTTGCAACAATCTCTGCTTTCTTAGCATGAAGTGTATCAAATCAAACTTGTTTTTGAAACACGATATATATACATCAACGCAAATTTGTTGTTTCTAAGATTACTTCGACGTAACTCACGGGGCTTTATTTATTTCTTCTGTTCCATCTGTTATAAGAAAATTGGCGGTTATTGATCAAACATCAGTTCATCAAACAAAGCCAATTTTTATGCTGACATATTAATCTCTTTACTAACACGCAACGCACGAGATCTTTCGAGTTTAGACTATCTGTCACTCAATGCTTCGTATGAACCTACATACACATAAAAGACTTGTTACATGGAACAGGCAATATTCTCTAACACAATGATCTAATGTCTAGAGATCCGATCTGTACGTGAATCAATATCAACAAAATTTTAAACGGTAAGTTAACTATAGTTTGTCATGATAAAGGGTATATAATTTTATGGGAACCTTGCACAATCTTTGATGCAAAATGGAACTGTTTTCTGTTATCAAATATGTTGATTTACCGCGGCTTATTGAATTAGTGGCATAATTTATCGTTACAAGGTTAATACGATTTTAATGGAAATAGAAGTAAATTGTTCAGTTTTTGTCATTTATATAAGGATCGGTGACAACTAGTGTCTATCAAATAACAAATTATACGACATTGAAATAGACACTTGTATTACTATCTGCACTACATGAACAGGTGAAGGATAGTCATAGGGAGTAACTTACCCAAAACTGATACACCGACTTAACTCTTGCTGTTATTGCAACCAAAGAGCAAGGACAGGAAATCAGAGCCAAATCTCACGTCCTTTATAAATATTTCTTTATGATAAAATCAGGACAACTTAATCTCTGACACTGTTAACAAACTACTATAAATAATTATGAATGACAAAGTCAAAAGGGCGTCGCAATATGAAATCAAATCATGTCAATTTGATTTATTGTGACCAGGAATGTTTTTATTAACGAAGTACTTGTACATTTGTGACACCATCGTGACCTTTACAGTCATATTTTATTACCAAACAGTAACGTAACTATTTTAATTCAGATCAATTAAAGTATGATTTGAATATATCTAAGCGGTATAATTTGAGTCCATACATATTATGTGTCAACAGTATAGAAATTACTGAATTTAACTAATGTTTAGAAAGTATATTTTGATATTTTTAAGTATTGTTCTACACTCACTAAACTTATAGGGAAGATTTGTTATGAGCAAGCTATTGAAAACCCAATACTCATTTTGAAATGGAAATATAGCACAGACAGAGAACTTTGTTAATTACATTCTTTAAAAATACAAATGTAAAATGTAGGGGGAATCATGGTGCTCAAACATTACATTTATAGGAATCAAAATCTAGTGTTCAGAGTAAAGCTATTGTAACGATAGAATAATTTCACGCTGAGCCCACGAAATATTAAGTTAAAATACATTTGGTATTTATAAGCAACTGAAATCACCCAACAAACAATGTTCGTATGGGCATATTTTTAAGATTATCATAAGAATTATAAATTTGAACTTTCATGAAAACAACGAAAATGATCTTGATATCTAACTTAAACAATAATAAAATCCGAAAAGTAGACCCATCGAAAGCACCGAGAACAAGGCAAACAGAGAAAATAGCAGACTCGTTTTGATTGAGTCTGTTCATGAGCAGTAATGGAAAATGCAACACTGCCCACGCCCCCTAGCACCGGTCAAGCAGTATTCAATCTTCAAACCTAAGAACAAAATTTATGATCAACAAAACTTAACAGTTTTCCCGTAAAGCGGTACATAACAAAACTTTATTTGCCGGTGAATGTTTATCCAGACACATTTTAGAGCAGCTGTAATATTTTTAGTCGTTTGTGAATAGGTGAGAACAAATCTTATGAATTCAGTATCTCACAAAATAGGAGCAAAATGTTTATATTGATGCCAAAATTATGACAAGCAGACACTCTACGTTTATTTGTTCGATACATTTTTTTAATAAAAAAAATATTATTCTTATTCTTGCTTTCCTCGCCGCATTTGTGATAATGAGTATTTCTGGAGTTGTGGCCTGGTGTCTGGTTTAACTTTTCTGATTTTAGGTTGTTTTTGTTCAGTTATTTTATTTCCTGATTTTGTGTAAATTTGACACTTAAAATGAAAAGTTTATAGACCCATAAATCGGCAAAACTCTTACAAAAAATTACAAACTATTTCTCGATATATTGTGATATGTTGAGTAAATTTGTTTTTATACAAGAAATAATTGAGTTCTAGGTGTATTTTGAAAATGAATCGATATAGTTTGAATGTATGACGCAGCCCAAGTTTAAAATAGTAAATCAACAAATATTCAACAAATGAACTATTCAGTTCTTCTTAAGCTTTTGAAGGGACATGATACTATTAAATAGGTGCAAACTTTTGTTAGAATTTGTAATGATATATTATCATAATTATATTTTATTCAATAGCTCAGCCACTTCAGATATACAGATATAGGAATATTGTCTTTCTCGTTTATTATTGAACCTAATCATTGTGGCAGCCTGTTAACAAAACAAATACAAAGACATTGATAATATTGTATAACACAAGTTCAATATTTGCAAAATTAGCTCTCATTTAAAGTAATTTATCACTTCCATTTCTGGTATTTCACGACATGTTATTTACTTTGCTTTTATTAGTTTGTCAATATTAACCAGCCCTCGCAGAAATCCTATGTTATATTAGTACGTGAACAAATACATAGATTGCTAGACGTATAATTGCATGAAGCTCTGGTTCTCTGCTTAGAAAACACAACATGGCTATGTTTGTTAGGAAAACGCATCGTGTAACTAAGAATATTACAGCATATTATCAGCTGTTGGTCTCAACCCAATAAAAGCAAAAATTGACTCAAGTTTATCATATTAACGGAATCCTGTTAGTTGTTTAGGTACTATCATTAATAAGAACTTTCTGCGTGAGTTAGTTGATACTGGCAAACTTGTAAACCTTACCAACGTAATAAATAAAACGCCTGTTGTCAAATGACGGGAAAGAAAATAAATAATCAAACGATGTGTGGATCTGTTTTGCATCTTACCTGCCTATATTTACTTTTTTCTGCAAGTCATTCATTTTCAAAAAAACGACATATTCTTTTTTGAAATGTTTTTATATGTAAACAGACAATCGTGCACATGATTTCTTTTCCTTTTCTCTTAATTGACGTATTTAACGTATTTAATAACAGAATATACAACACCATTGGAAATAGCTTGTTAGTTTAGTATTTGCTGTATTGAATATTTTGATGATTCATAGTGATGTCTGGCCTGCGTCCTGTATACAATACGCTGTTTCATTAAGTATTTTCATTACATAAATTGTTTTACAGACAAATAAACATTGTAACAAAAGTAGACAATTTGTCTATTTATACCACAAAATGTGTTCTCAGACTAATTTACCCTTAGCTTACAAATAGCGAAAGTAACTTTCTGCAATTTTCTGATCTGATCTGCAGTTGGCATATCCATTGTTTAAGTATATTTTCTTGTATGTTTGCGGGGTAAGCCCTGTTTATCTACAGCCGGCCCATCTGCAGAATAGCACATATGATGAATAGATCCTCAAAGGGATTGTCTGTTAAATGTGTTCGTTAATGGCAAATTAAACACATTCATAAACATATTATTATTATTATTATAATACCAGATTTATATAGCGCCCTTTTCATGATCAATTTCACGTTCAAAAGCGCTTTACATAGTTCAAATGCAGCCACACAGGGCGCATAATTCATCCTCTACTAGTACCGACACAGAGTGATCTGACCAGAGGGACAGAGTGGGACAAAGCCCCCACGACAGAGAGATCAGAAATCAGATACAGGCGCTTGTCCGGCTAACGTAGCCTAGCTCGTTGCGAATAGACAGCCTGGTTCTTTAACGTGCCCAGTGTATATCACCGATACACGCAAGGATTCACATAAAAAAAGTAGTGCGTAAATTATCTAATTCCAAGGAAATAATTATATGTTCTCTTACTGAGATTTATCACTTTTAATGATTTCCTCTCCGAATCAAACATTTTGAAAACATATTGTATTCCCAACTTTAAATCGAAACCGTGATCTAACAAATAATTTGAGCCTTCACTTTTACAAGTATGGTTCAGAAATAAGAAAGTTAGAGCTGTTTTTAGAATGTAAATGCTAACGTTTTCTACCCTGACAAGAAAGCTTATACGTTTTGGGCCTCTGGGATCATGGAGTCTGTTTAATATCTTTGTGATAGAATTCCACTTAAACCGGTGCTAGGGGGCCTGAGAGGTGTTTCACATTTCATTACCTCTCATGAACAAACTCAATCAAACCAAGACTGCTATTATTTTGATTGGTTGCATTATACGCTTCGTTTTATAGAATTTATTAAATACATGCATGAGTAAATAAATAATGAAAAGGGTTCGTCTTTGTGAGAACGTCTTTACTTAACCAATCCTGACCAATTGATTGGATTAATGGATAATGGACCTAACGTCAAGAGTGCCACATTAAAGTCTGTTTCCTCTGGCACATAATCATTAAAGCCTGTAATTGGTGTTTAAGAAGGATGACAACCTGACTGACTTAACAAAATAAACAGGTAACATGACGGAATCCAACACACTTAGGAGGCAATTAGGTCTGAAGGCTGCGTACTGGAAACACTTGTATTCAAGTATCTAAATATAGATCAGGACATAACTTATCATGTTGAATTCCGAAAGGATAACCACTAGTTTTGATATAGTCTGATTTCAAATAATAAAATGCCTAATTGAATGTTACATATCTTTCTTTAGCAAAGCTGTTTAAGATCTATTAAAACTGTGTGTAAAACAATTAATAGAATGAATTTGTTTAAAACGGTCATATTTGACATGAGAACCTTAATAATGACAGACTATTAGTCTATATTCAAACGCTGTTTTCAATAGGTTCTATATCTATGCCATTGCACCGTAAACTTCAAATATCAAACAAGTGGCACTCAAAACATACATACATGATAAGATAATTTGTTTTTTTTTATGGATGGCTCCTTTTTGCTGTATCGTTCCATTTGCCAATGATATTTTATGTAAGTAAGCTGTCCGGTGATTAAGATTATTAATTTTAAACTGTCGTACATGTTAGATTTCTTTTCAGTGTTTTCAGCAATCTCATGAACATCGTCTTTCAGGAGGCTGCAATCATTTTCTACGTTGTCTGTCTTGGTGCTATGTCAATTACAGGAAATGACCATTACATTCTACATGGTGCTATGTCAATTACAGGGAATGACCATTAAATTCTACACCAGCAGGAACAGCCTGACTATCAGGTATTAAGTCTCATCAACATCGTTGTGAGTTATGTAAGGACTAATACAGCCTTTGATTAGAATGTAGATTTAAATGAATTTGAAAAAAAGCAAAGCAAAAATAAATGTATATGGTAAAGCAAATATCAAAAACATTGTAGAGGACATAGCGATGGAGTTCCACATGTTTTTATTGATTGGTCAGTAGAGGATCGACCTTCGGTCACGCAAATCAGTATTTACAAGCCTTAATAGAAGTAAGGTTTAATGACCTAGGATATTTTCTTCGTACAAATAATCGTGTCTCAGGACGTTTTTTAAACTTTTCTTCCAATATGAAATTAACGCATTCCTTTATATTTGATATACTTGATATAAAACTGAAATAAATACGTTAAATGCCAAAATATAAGAATCTAGAAGGCATATTTCAATTTCAAGACAAAATCATCGTATATACTTAAGAAATAATTTATAGCAAAATAGTACGATGGGCGGTTATACGTCGGGCGTAATAATTTCACGAGGACGCAGCCCAACTGAAATTATTTGTACGACGTATTACCGCCCGAGCGTATAAATAGTGTTAAAACACTCTTTTGCTTTAAATTATTTCGATCTAATATATCCTTAATCTAAAACAGCAGATAGAATATAGTAGCGCTCTTTCTTGGTCGCAACAAAAACATTGACGTCGATGCACGTTAACGTGGCGTCATTCTAGCGTAAGCGTGTTTTAACAGAGACAAGCATATTAGAATATATTTTATTTCAAGACATAGTTTATATTACCCTTATTCAAATTTGATTGTATGTCAGATAATACATGAACAATATGACATATTGTTTGGCATATGTAAACGATGTGTTAAAGTTTGCTCAAAAGAAGTACGTATTGCGCATATATATGATAATATAAGTAACAATATTTTACTGTCTGCAAACAATAATTGTACTAGGCTCGAGGCTTAAATGGCCGACAACTGTTTCGTTGAATAAACATTGTTTAAACCATATGCTGCTGATAGTATTGTCCTTTTTACATGATGTTTAGTAATAATTTTTCATTCATTTATCTAATGAAAAAGCTGTAGTGCAATAAGCCAACACAATTACAGAAAGACATATGTGCGTTTATATAATACTTTTTTAAGTTAGCTTAACCCTCAGCCTGCTAAATTTCTAAATGGAATGGTCCATCATTAAATTGGACAGTACCATTTTTTATTCGAAGGGGTGTTCAATGAAAATTTACTGACTGAAAGCGAACAGTGCAGACCATGACTATAGACTATAATCATATATCGAAACATCTAACCTAAGCTACATACATCATTTACGAAATTGTCATGTTTCATTTTAAGGACACTTTTCTTTCGTCTGCGCTGGACGCAAAGACAGAATCACTTGCCGCTAGCAGGCTAAAGATTAAACGAAAGCAAAGGAATTAATATACAATTCCACAGTAAGAAATATTTGTTTTATTGCATCCTCTTAAAATATAGGTTTGATATAAAACCAGGAATCCTAGTATCAAAGTAAATCATGTTTGTTCACCACAGACATAATGTCTGAATTATATGACCCATTACACGAAACTAAATTGCATTTTATGGTTGAATTTCGTATATTGTCTGCAGACTATGCTGATATTGATGGTCAAAAAAGAGCATTCATCTCGAAATGCTATTCAGATGTTTTTATTGTCATTGCCTGCACATTCATTTCTGAATGATAATAATAATTATTTCAAAACACAATATTGTTTTGGTTTTAAATAAAAAGGTATAACGTAAAAGTAGCACTACGAAAACTAAAAAAAACAATTCTTTTTGTACATGTATAATGCACGATATAACTCAATCGTTATTTTCCAAGTATCTTTTCAAAGTATCCTGTCCGAAATACCAAAGTGTCTACATGTAGGGTTTTATTAATATGTTCTAAAAATAACATAAATTTCATTGGCCCCAAACGCACATCATCTTTCAAAATATATTTCATATTTAATCGGTAGTAGGTTTTCCCCATTAAAAATGACTTTCTAAAAATTAAAAGTTATTTATTGTTACTTTCAAACATTAAAGATGTTGCAACAAATATTTGTTACTTATTCATAAGCCTGAACCCATATAATAAAACAGTTATTGACTCTTGAGCCATTGGATTCAAAACCTCGGTCAATATTGCCCTCTTTCGGTGAATAGCACATCATATACAATGGTTCAAGAGTCAATAATTGTATAATAGGTTATTCCTTATTCAATTATCTACATGATCAACTTTTAGGCTTTAAATTATGAACAACACAAATTTTGAGGAAATAAGAGTCATTTGAGAGGATGATCTATTTTCTAACACCGTTTTGCAACAACTGTCTGCTAGAATGTCAGCATTTAAAAAAACTTTTGCTGGGTTTAACGTCGCACCGACACAATTATAGGTCATATGGCGACTTTCCAGCTTTGATGGTGGAGGAAGACCCTAGGTGCCCATCCATGCATTATTTCATCACGAGCGGGTACCTGGGTAGAACCACCGACCTTCCGTAAGCCAGTTGGATGGCTTCCTCACATGAAGAATTCAACGCCCCTAGTGAGTCTCGAACCCACATCGATGAGGGGCAAGTGTTTTTTTAAAGCTATTAAGGAAGATGCGATGAACACTTTTTCAATGTTTGGTTAAACTAAGTGTGGATAACTTTTATGCTTGAGAAAAAAATCGTCTCTGTTTAAAATACTCATGCGTGTGCACACGTATCCGTTTTTGTATATTTGTTCTTTTGATACGATAGTAATAAACATACTTTAGAAGTAATTGAAATGTGTCCTAAAAATGAAACATGACAACATCGGAAATGATGTATGTAGCTAAGGACAATTATGTTTCGATATATTATTGTGGTCTATAGATATGTAAATAAGTGATAATAAATAAAAGAAAGGGAACTGTATTTCAGAATGATTACTTAAATAAAAAACTATTAAGCACGGACACGAAAAAAAAGACGTATGATACAATATTCAGAAAGAAGTCGAACATTTATAGTAACTTTTTCGTGCGCGTAACTTATAAAATTACAACTGAAACTAAACTAAACTATTCGTGCATCTGAAGTTTTATCATTTTCCTAGATCAGAGATTCTTAAATCGCATAATATAAAACAGGTTTTGTTTTTTTGCAAGTGTATGTATTCAATGTTCCATAGATTTTATCTTCTTCAAAATATCTAAATATGAATAAAACTTGCTTTTTAATTCTATTACCTAATGCATATTTAAAAACAAATCAATATTTACTAGTAGGAACTTAAGTGTTAATATACTGATTTTGAAAAATACTTACTTGGCCGGCTTTTTATGATTTCATGTAAATATGTATATTTAAGTGTCCGGAATTGGTAATTTTATTTGAAATTTCTACAATAGCACGTCAAAATTCCAAATTTTCAGAAAATGCACATGTAGCAAAAATTAATGCATTTTGCCCAAGTGGTTTGATATTTCTCAAAGAAGGGATTCTTTGTGTTTGTGTTTGTTTTGGCGTCACTCCGACACAAATATAGGTCATAAGACGACCGTCAAGCTTCTGATGGTGGAGGAAAACACTTGGCAGAACCTCATACCTTCCGTTAACTAGCTGGATGACTCCATCACATGAAGAATTCAGCGTCTGTAGCAAGGCTCGAACCTACATCTAAGGGAGTCAGTGGCGCAGTGGTTATCAGGTTGGACTACAACCATAGCAATCCGGGTCCGATTCCCGGTCGCGGCTGATGTCCCGACTAGTGTTCAGCGCTGGTTCATATACTTAAATTGGTACTGTTTTCAGCAGTATCCGCCTAAACTGGATGCTGGGGAAGTAAATTTGAAGCCTGCTTTAGGCTCGCCGGAAAATAAGTTGTTCCATCCTTTCCAGGTGGGGACTTTCGTCGACTAGCCACGTTAAACAAGAAACTTTACTTTTTACATCGGCGAAGGGAAAGTGATTCGAAGACAGTGATCTTAACCAATCGGCCACGGAGGCCCCCAAGGAAGAGATATCAATAAATTCATTTCAATTCTTTTTAATTGTTATTGACTTACATGCCTCTTAACTTGAGTACCCATTATTTCTTGTAATATTTCCTGCATCGCTTCATGCTTCCTACGCACAGCAGTAATAAATATTCTATAATAATGATTTATCATATTAAAGCAAGACATTTATTTGTTTAAGTATTTTTTTAAGATTTATAGGATTTGTTGTGAGAGCAATAAACTTAAATAAATAGCTATTAGTCGAATGCCAGAAATGGAATAACAAAATTACATTTTATAACAGAGCAAAAACAGAGGACAAAAATCTTGTTATGCAAAAAGAAAAACAATATAAATGATTGTTCAATTTGATAATTTATAAAAACAACGCTATGCTTGTATGTGTTAAAAATAGAAAAGTATCTACAGTGTCTTAATTGATATTTGTGACATCTTCTGTAACATATTATATCTACTTGAAAATAATGTGCCGTATTCTTAAGGATGTGAACAATTTTCAACGTCCCCTAACTGTGAATCACAGTGACTCCAATTTCTCCTTGTTTATTTATTGATAAACAATTTTAATCTGATTGTCTGAAAACGAAACCAATTTAATTACATCACATTAATGAAATATATAATTATTATCCGCAGTTATAGTATTCAATCTTTCTCGTTCTTTTACATAAAATATATATATACTATTACTGACGAGTGATGTGACCTGATATTCACTGGCAAAAAGTCACACTGATCCCAGCCTAACCTACACAAGTAGCAATTTAGTATCATATGTATCAAACTCTCGTTCCTCCGCCTAGTTGTTCACATTATATATATATATATATATATATATATATATATATATATATATATATATATATATATATATATTATCTAAGGTGGTTCAAGTAAAATATCGTATAGGTCATTTATGGACATTGGTAGATTTTAAGAATTGTCACCTTCTTGCAACATGATAGCGTAGCGAATGACCTTGGATCGATTTAGCATGGCATGTTACAATCGTGAATAGCGTTTTGAACACCAAGAAAACTGTTATACATGTGGCAAGTTACTATGGAGGCTCTAGGTCTACTACTGTTATTCTAATGCTTTCCTTTTGCAAACGAGTACAGTGTCCTACTGGAGCGTGCCCTACCAGAGCAGAAGTTGATATGCATCTATTAGTGTCCGGCTCTGTATTCAAAATTGTCCATTGGATACAATACTGTCACCGGCATACATTTGAAACAGTATGTAAAGGCAATGTATTGTGAATCGGTCGTATAAAAATATGTTCTTTTAAAACTTATCTGAAAATTATCTTTGTAAAGTATTGAATACTTGCGACTTATCGCTTTTATTTCAATTTCCAAAAATTACTGATGACTGTATCAAAATAGATATAAGATATTTTTAGCATTGATATAGTCTATTTAGCACAGTGTTAAGTTGTAGACAGATATTCTGACAATAAGGTATGGTGACATTAATTACCTCCATATTTATCTTTGACCGACGTATTCAATTATAGAATATTACTACACGATTTATAACAGCTTGTGACAGGTTATTCAATATTTTGTAGATTAGATCTCTAACGTTTCATGTTGCCTTGCGTCATTTATACAAACTGGTTTATTAGTCTTTGTCATTCCGTTAATTGTTTTACAAATCTATAAACAATGTATGGCAGGCAGACAATTTTGCCTATTTGTATCATAAAATAAGGTCTTCCCTTGAGATTAAAAGACGATAGAAATATTCTGAAAGTCATTGTTATTCCTCCTGTTTCAAATGTATGCCGGTGACAGTATTGTATATGACAAATCCATGGAAAGAATCCTTTAGACAAAAAGAACAAACAAATAAGACTGCTACAAATGATTGCCAAATCTGATATTCTGAAGCGTTTACCGTCAACACATGCACTTTCTTTGGCTTATCAAAACTAATTATTTTGATAAAAATTATTTAGGTTATTTGTGTTGGATAAAAATACAAAGAAAAAACATGGCGTGAATATGAAATAAATAAAAATAATATAAATAATAATAAATTAATAATAAGTGGTTTTATTTGAAATTCATATCGGCTCACCCGATAACCTCCTCCACCTCGCCAGATAAACTTTCTCATCTACGGCACTAACCTATTATTCTCTATTAGTATGGGCATTTTGTTTTTGCTGTAAAATCTAATGTTGAATGTTTTTGTTTATAATTTTACATATAAGATCAAAATATCTCCAACTTACAAACAGCAGAAATTGTACATTCACTTGTGACTACACCACTCGTATCAATGTTGCATCTGGTGACCACCTTATGAAAGATATTTTGATCTTGGACTGAAAGAAACAAATAACTTCCGTGTATAAAACCTGAGAATAAACTCGCAATGTGTTTCTGAACTATTTAAAGAAATATCCATTTATCAGACATTTTAAACACTTAATTGCACCTCAAAGTGTATAGATTATGCATATGTACATTTTTGGAAGATGTATTGAAAACCAACAGTTAGGATCCTTTATTAGATATAAAGAAAGCAACAAAATGTTTCTATGCCTTTAAGATGTTTTTAGTTTCTGTTTCCGTGCATATATTAAACTCCAAACTTAAATATATATCTTAACGTTGGGCAATTAAAAATATTATTTTAATGATTTTCTATGTTGTACATAATGCCAATTAGTATAAATAAACTTGTCAAAATCACTCAATATTCTTGCAATTAAAACCTGTAAGAAGACCCTTTGGAAGAATAGAATGCAACCAAGTACAGACTGAGTTTGTTCGTAAATGGTACAGATAGAGTTCACTGTCAAATGTTGATTAGCACCTATGGCAATAGTGGTTTCCGATACTGTCTTAACTGCTATCGAGGGACCTCGTGCGTTGCATGTTAGTTAAAGGGATTAGAATAAAACTCGGATTTGGTTTGACAATAATTTCTCTTTCTCTCACATCAACTGAAACAGGCGATATACTAAAGCTGTCGAAATGATTTTTATTTTGTTTGTACTCTCAAAGGAATATTGAGACTTATATTGATTTTTTCTATCATTCAAATGGTACAACGCAAAGCGCGATATTGTTCTTTGAAATAGCGGGCTATTGCATTGAGATATATAGGATAGTTTAGAAAATTGCATATACAATCCGCTGAATTTCTGAAGCACATGTACAAGTTTGAAAGATGTGATACAATGTACTGTTCAGATAAAGATTTCGAGCTATCAATGATCGCAACATTTCGCTGTATGTTCGTTATTGTTTCCAGCATTTTCAAAGGTAATCGTAGATTTTGTTCAAAGCATGGTACATCTATAACTCTCATAAACGCGTTGCTTAACTGTAATATTTTTCAACCAGGTCACTTGCATTGCGTGTTAATGTCGGGATAAACAGTGACACTAATCTTCCCTAGTGCTTACGACGCACCCGAAATAAATAAAGCATTATGGTATATGCCAACTAATCATTAGAAAAACAGGTTTGCATAAAGGAACCGTATGTTCAACCTTTACTGATCTCTATTGTTTTCGAAGTACTTTACGGATGTTTTCGAGTACCACAGAGTAGATGTAATTATCTATAATATTATATTTTGAGGATTTCGTGTAATTATTCGAGGCCAGATGTCACATGATTTGACAAATATGGTATTACATGAAAATAACACGCTTTTTCAAATATAGTATTCCCTTTTTATTCTAAATCTAAATAAGCCGATGAAAGAGAAGAATATCTATATCGTCCATATAAACCGAGTCAATAGGATGCTTTCTATTTCTTTTAAATCTCTGAGTTTAACAGGATAGCTATCAGAATTTAACTAAATATGAACCATTAGGTTAATTTTAAAACTGCATTTATATTAAGAATAATGTCTTATCAATTGTCAAGTGTCATCCTTACCTCGTTCCAGAGGCACACGCCAACGTTCTGTTGTTCATTTTCAAAGAAAAAAATGGCAGTAGTACACAAGCGTGCACATCCCTACGTGCTTCAGGTTTGAGATATACTTCAAGTATCCAACTGAAACTTGTCACATTCCACTTAACAGAAAGGGCCCTCCGTGGCCGAATGGTTAAGGTCGCTGACTTAAAATCACTTGCTCCTCACCAATGGGGGATTGAGCCTCACTTGAGGCTTAGACTTCTTCATGTGAGAAAGCCACCCAGTCGGCTCACCAAACGCTGGGGCTTCTACCCAGGTGCCGGCCAGGGCCAGTGATGAAATACATTCCCGGGGAACATTTGGTGTCTTCTCCAGTTTATATTTTTTTGCTATCATAAGCTATTATTCTTTAATGGCGTTTTGTGTGCAACCAAATAGACAATTTTGGATTGAAAGCGAAGAGACTCATTAGGTTATTTGATCGTTTGAGTTTTACAGCAATAACATGAGGGTAACAATTGAAAATTAAAAAAAGAAACAGTTGCAACTGATTTGATTTTATACGCGAAATATATATTGTTGCGATTTTGTTTTATTTAACAGAAGTGTATTCACCTTATGATTTTTAAAGATAGAAAACTTCTCAGTGAATATTTGCGAATATCAATTGCACGAAAACGCTAACTGATAAAGTTGCCAATAGAGAAAAACAATTTGAAAAATGGGACAATAGTAGTCTGAACTATTACTACTAAGATTTTTAGACACATCTGTACGTTCATTATGACATTGACAAATGAAAACACCTCCAAATATATCCCTGTAAAACTGATCAAAATTGAAATCTTTTAGTGTCTGAATCAACAACAATCATTGCTTGCTAAATAACCATCAGTCAAAACAATCTTTTCGGAGATTGAGAAATTATGTCGAAGAGTTTCAAGTCAAGCCAAAACGAAAAATGAACGGTATTTTTAAAATGACTTTAGCGGATAGTTTTTTTCTGCACTGAAATGACTTCAAAAAACTCAAGAACAATGTTAATTATACTTTCTGTATGATAAAGATATGCATACTCTCTTTACAGTTAGAGTCGTCTGCGACAATGTTTTAATTTTAAATTTATGTTTTACAATTATTACTAGACGATAAGGATGATTAAGCAGCGTGACGTATATTCAATGTTGAAGTTATCTCCTGCTTTCGACGTCGTTTGTTGAATGAAGATAAATGGTTTCTTGGAATCAAATTTCATCTAAATTGCAACGAATGACATTAATTGAGATTAATCTCCTGCATTGAAAATGTTTTTAGAGCAAATGATGTTGCTGTGCGAGTTAAATGAAACTAGGCAACTGAAAGGCCGGCCAAGTCTTTTATTTGCGTATTTATGAATATGTTTAGATTAAATATTCAATGACAAAAGCTAGTAATATGCAGCGAAATTGACGAACTGTTATCAATATAGTTTAAAATCAACGACCTTGAGCTTCGGGGGACCTGACATTCAACTAAAAAAATTCTTTTATGTGAGGTTTGATGCGTAAGCTAAGGCATAAAACAATTGTTTGTTTCCGGTATCCCGACCTACCCTAAATTTTTGCCCGACTCTAAATGTTTTTTATGGCCTTGGAGATTTTTTTTTTTTTTCAAATTTTTAACAAAAAGTTGCAAGACTGCACTTTTTATGCTTTAAACATGGTCAGTAATGTTAGAAATCAACTTACTAATGCTCTAAAGGCATGCCCCCTTATTTATTTTCATTTTTTTTTCATTCTCTGACACAAAATAATTCCGAAAAGTCTCACTTAATTGTTGTAAGCGAATTAGAAACTTGATTTATATTTTGGAAATTTCCGTCCCTCGGCCACCTGCGCATGGGCGGTAATTCGGCAAGTCTCATTACCGCCCAATGCGCAGGTGCCCTCGGGACGGATATTTCTATCCAATTCGTAAACACATGACAGATATTATTATTCCGGTGATTTTACCCATGCCGGCAAAATCCATCTGGCATCCCCATGCCAGATGACTCTCGTGCTGTTATTGACAACTAGTGGTTCATGGATGTACCTTGATAGTTTCTCTCCGTTCCTTATAGTATATTTCTCGATTCAAAATACGTTAGTTTATCGTAAAAACATAACGTTACGCTACAAACGATAAAACTAATGTGGAACTTTGTTATTGTGTGTAACGCAAAACATCATGACGTCACTTCTGCTTACGGACGTTAATTTCCCGCGCTTTGTGTTCATTCTCTACTATAAGAAAGAGTGCTAAAAAGAAAGTATTTCTACCTTTTGTAAAATACGGTATGCAAGAAAAATAACCTGCCAGAATGAAATGCTAACATGTATACGTGCCCTCGGGACGGATATTTCTATCCGATTCGTAAACACATGACAGATATTATTAAACATTAAATTTTACAGTGAGTGATATGCAGTGAGTGATATGGATTATATTTCACTAATAAAACAAAGTATTTCATCAGTTAGCATAAAATAAATTGCTTTATCTCCAGGACTTTAATGAAAAAAAATTGTGATAAAACATAGATCATTCATACATTTAATTAACATTATGTTATTATCTCATCATGTTTTATAGGTCATACGGATACTCGAAATTATTTTTTAAAATGCAGCTTTACCATTAAATCTTCTGGAATAATAGTAAATCTATAATTTGTTTGTCCTTTTTTCTTAAAAAACAGTTTATTTGAATATGAAAATACAAGGTTATTTAAATCTAACATCAATAAAAGGAACAAATAAGTGTGTTTTCGATTAGGGTAATGAGCGCATAATACCAACTTTCGGATATAATATTTTGACAAAATGTTGAAAATGTTAGACAGAGAATTCTTTCATTAACTTAAGACGAAACAGTACTGTACGATTCAAACATGTCCTTGAACTTCAGTGTACACAGTCTCCATGTATCCTGCGGGATGATTTCGTGCGTTACGTGTTAGTAAAAGGATCATTACATTGGCATCATATAAATGCGATTATTTTTTCTTAACTGATCTTTAATTAAAAACTTAATTCTCATCAAACTGAAGCTAACGAAGACCTGGCACAAAAGAAATCATAGAAAAGCAAACAACTTTAAAGAAAGTAATGAACATTCAGGGTATGAATTGAATTCTTAGATTGCATTCTACTAAAAAACAGTCAGTATTTTTAGTGGATGCAAAATCAGGTCAAAATCATTTTTCTCTACCACAGACATAGACTAATAATATGACCATCCCATTTACGCAAAAGTAAATGACACTTCAGGATTGAGTTTTATATAAATGTTTGATGGCTAAGACGTTAGGGACGCTAGATTTGAAAGACTGATTATTAGTCTAAGATAAAACTACTGCATGGAAATACAGTGAAAATATGTATATACTTAGATTAATCTTAAACTTGATATTTTAAAATAAAGCTATATGAAATATACAGATCACATGAAGTCTAATTGCATTAATTGGAAAAAAGCAAGATAGTCTATGTCTATTTTCATTTTGCATCATTCAATTTGTATGAACTATTTGACAGTATGATTAATTTTCTGGCACCGTATCGCTACGATTTCCTTGCGGCTCTTTGATTGCCCTAGTCATATTACCAGACTGAGTGAGCTTAATACCAAGGAAAGTAAGTATCTGTCATGTGGTGTTCCTATTACTTCCGTTTTTAATCTATCAGCTGATGAGGTGAGTGACCTATATAATTCAGAATCATAATCATATTGCCTATTCCATTGAATTTAATATTATAAAAGATAAGATTACACATACAATGTATATATCTAATTGGATTATAAAGAAAATGTAAGAAGTAGCAAACAATTTTGAAGTAATATTGATATTTCTGTGATCTCTTGGGAAACGAATATCGTATGCTGTAAATGTTTTTGCAATAAAAGTTTAACTTTTGATGTATTTCTCACTGATAAAAGCTGTTAAACACTATTAGTCTATCCTGCAGGGATCATCTTTAATGTCCTCACAACACCATTGAGAAAGCTGCGCTAAAAGTGTTTCTTCTTTGCTGCCAAATTTTTGCTTTGGTGATTTTAAACAAGGGTTTGTTTCGTGCGATTAACAATACAAATTTTCCAGTTCTATAAATTTACTTGAATACATCAGTTAAACAAATAACGAAAGAACATGAAAAACTGTTAAGCGCAAATACATTTACAAAACGGGAATGCATTCTTAATGCTTAGACTAACGCCGTGCAAGTATAGAAACTGGTAACACGATATTGTATAATTTAATATGAAATACATTTCTGTTAGCAAGTATGCAGCTAACGGGTACTATAAATATTCGTATCTGCTCACTTTGTCCTGAAGTATCGTTGTCAACTTATTTTTACCAGTCTTATTTTGTTCATGTCTAAACTCATTTTAAATCTGTTTGGGTTTTGAGACGCATTTATAGTTTGTTTTTCTAAATTATGCAACCTAATTATACTAGAAGAGATATCATTGTATTTGATTTAAGGTATTAGATCACTAATAGAGAACCTCCTTTTTGAACAGTATTCAATTCCTACCATAAACCTACTTTTACTGTAATATTGTTTTTATATATAAAGCCAATCGAAAGATGTGTGTGCAGTGTGTTTTCAAAAAATATTTGTCAAGGATATCATAAAAGGTCGAAAAAAGATTGTAGGTTAAACGATGCGGATGTTACACATAATATTTTGAACCTAACGGAAATATTTTAAAACGCAATATACAATGATCACGAAAACAAAACAAAACTATACTCTTTTTACTATATATCATTTCAATTTTGACAGAATGACATTAGGAATATAGAGACTGATTTTGATTTTGTCTCATAACCGGAGACATTTAATTTGTTAGATCTAATACAATAAGGCACTACATTTGTATTCTGTAACATAAACTTTATCTTGAATTAAGATATATGTAAGATAACATAGAAACTTGTCTCATATCAACATATAAAGCCCCATGAACTCCAGAGGTACATGCAAATATTCGAGTCTGCACACATATGTCAACTGTAATTTTGCATTAAAGTACAAATCCCCATATGTTAAGGCAAACATATAATAACAACTTTTCCTTGCGAGTTTAACAAAAATAACTGGAATATCAACATTATTCAATCGCGCTTCGTTTCTTTTCATCGCGCGACGCGTTTAAATGTCACAAGAATGCGTTCAACCACTATAAATGTCTTGAAGTAGGAGCTGGTAATATCTTGTGTTATAGATCTGTTAAACACGAGAGGTCACGTGTCTTGTATGCCAGCAGAAGTATTAGCGTCGTTTTTTGTTTTATCGGCTGATGCTTGGTTAATGATGTTTCATTTCCTGAGCGTGGATGATATAGAAGTGATGTATAATGTCCTGTGAAATGAGACAAACACCTTAGGAAAATTGGAATGATATAACACGTTTTTTCTTTTATGCTAACAAAATATTGACAAAGAATATCTTATTGTTCAATGTGTCTAAAAGCTGAATATTATATTCTTTATCTGCACCACTATTTTGGCAGTTGAGGGGAAAATAAATACTTCAATGTATAGTTTGCCGGCTCTTATTTTAAATGGCGTTTTCAAAAATGTCCTTCATTAATCTAAAAGAAAGAAAGCACATAATATACAACATGATTATTGACCCATTTGGACACTACTTGTATTATTTGATATTTGACTTATTTTATCCACTATCTGTTGCATTTTTAATTATTTCCGACCGTACCTGTTTTTATGACGTTGAAGTTTGCAACTCAGAAAATATCTAAGACATCAGTAATAGTGACATTACTTTGTGCAAACGAAGAAGGAACACTATTCAGGTTTTAGACACAGTAGGTTTATATTTTGTCTGCAATAACTTATCTAATATCAATATTTTGTTAGCACATAGAAGTAAACATATGTAACATCAATGCAATTTGTTATTTCCGTTTATAAGATGAGTTTCACAGTGCATTATTTATAATTTTATATCATCCCTCTAAGGGAATGAAACATTATTAATCAAACATCAGTTGATAAAACAGAGACGACTTTAATACTGACACTGTAATCCTTTCTCTTACATACTATGCACGGGAACCCTCCTACTAAACAAGTCTATAACTCAAGACAGACATTATCTTCAACAGCTTAAGGACATTTAATTGTTTGAACGCATTCTACGATTTAAACGTGCCTTGTAATCAAACGAAATGGAGTGCGAATGATAACTCTGTTATTCTGGATATTTTAACGAAATGCACAGAAATGTTGTTATTATTGTTTACATGTAAAGACGTATCTTTAAACTTTTTCATAAGCAAAAATACAGTTGACACATGTTTGCAAACCTGAACAAATGCATGTGGTATTTGAAATCTTTTAGTTTATATATATTCATATATTGATGTGAGACTCGTTTCAAAGTTTTCTAACATATGTCTAAAGTCAAGATAGATTAGTGTCCTTTTATATTAAATTTAATAACGTATAATGAATTAAATGTCTCCGATTATGAGACAGAATCAAACTCAGTGTCTATATTCATATTGTCATTCTGTCAAAATTTGAATAATATATGAGCCGTGCCATGAGAAAACCAACATAGTGGCTTTGCGACCAGCATGGATCCAGACCAACCTGCGCATCTGCGCAGTCTGGTCAGGATCCATGCTGTTCGCTAACAGTTTCTCCAATACCAATAGGCTTTAAAAGCGAACAGCATGGAGCCTGACCAGACTGCGCGGATGCGCAGGCTGGTCTGGATCCATGCTGGTCGCACACCCATTATGTTGGTTTTCTCATGGCACGGCTCATATAGTAAATAGAGTACAGATTAATTTATATAATCTTTATATCAGATTTACATATTGTTTTTCATGAACAGACTCAGTCCAATCGAGTATGCTTTTATTCATCTTGGTTGCATTTTTTGCTTCCAAAGGATCTTTTTACAGATTTAATTTATAAATATGTCCATTTGTTTAATGATATTATGTTTTATAACTGCACATTTTGATCTTTACATGTATGACTTCATACTATACTTCACAAAACAAGGATCTGCGTTTTAAAAACACAGATTCATGCCCCCAGGGACTATGACAAAATATGTTGTTTTTTTTCAAATTTTAAGATTAACAGTAAAGAGAATAATTACGAATGTAAAGGTTATCTATAAATAGGTTAGTTAGCAGGTCTTGTCACATGGTTTGTGGAGTGTGAGTATGAAACTGAGTCATTTATATGGGTTGAGGGGTCAAACTTGTTATTTATTAAGATTATAAATTTGAAGGTGAAGGTCATTTGAGATTTAAGGTCATATATATATATATATATATATAGGTCAGCTTGTAGGTCTTGCCCCAATGATAGTTGAGTGTGAGTATGAGCTAAAAAGCTCATTAACGTGAACTGTACGCGAAACGGTTTAATCTGGTTCGTACGGATGGACGGACGGACAGTTCAATTGCTATATGCCCGGGGGTATGAAAAAAAAATAGAAAAAACAATTCTTACCTACATATCTATCTCTTTTTTTGGAGTAGACACTTTTCATTTAAATAAAATGTCTGTGGAATTTTCAAGAAAGCAGAAAATACGACGTTCGTTCCCTCCCCAGTGATCAAAGAAATATCAATATTTCTCCGACTTTTTTTTTGCCATTTCGCAACCGATTATTATAGCCCCAAAAGATATATATTTGATCTTATCTTCCGTTATATTAAGTCTACGGGATAGATAATATAGTCATGATTCTGAATTATGTACGCCACTCACCTCATCAGTTGATAGATTAAAAACGACGGAAATTACACGAAACAACATACGACAGTTTTTTATATTAACCTCACTCAGACTGATAATACGAGTCTGCTAATGAGAGGTAATGAAATTTGCAACACTCTTAGGCTCCCTAGCACTGGCAAAATTAAAATAACTCACTAAAAGTCGAATGCCAGATAAAGATCCTGTTAAAATAAACCCTTACAGTTGTATATGCATGGAATGTACACGCTACATTTACACAAAAAATTACATTGATAAAGTAAAACAAATAGACAACTTGAAGGACAAAACAGTCTCAAAATAACAGTTGGACAATGCTTTGGAACAATCAGCGGCAAATAGTTGGAATTACCATTTTTGTATTTCTTTAATCTTATCTCCATATTTTAGATTCAGTTACAGTTACAACTGTGTGAACAATAGCTTAGGTATTCTAAATGATGAGAAAAGTTTAGAGCAATTTAATTTGAAATTATATATTTCGTTATGGACTTAAGGAAATAGTTCTTGTTCCAATTTCTATTAAAATGTTTTAAATTGAGTACATGAAAAGTGTTACCATTTGATAATAAATCAGGGTTGTTTATTTTTTCGTTTTTTTCTACTTCTCGTGTTTAATTTGCAGTTCTGAAACAATGGCCTGTACTTAGCATATTTTGAAAGGCGTTCAAAGGTTAAATACAGTAAACAGACAAGTCACAGTAATATTTCAGTTCATTATTTATCTACACAAGTCATTGATTTACTTTATCAATTTGTAGTATAAGTGTAGGTAAAAATTCGAAAGGAAAATGCTTCTCACGAAGCAAACAAAAAGTGAGTTTGCGATCAAGTTGTGAATGTGCGGGATCTATAAAGGTTTCAAATGATTAATTTTCTATCATTTATATTTTTTAATATAAGAAATGACCCAACTGACGTCAGAAAGTGAAAAAATACTTATCCTTTTTCAGATTTAATGTAGTAAAACATTAAAAAATTCCTATATCTTATCTTACTCGAGAATTTCATATGCAAACTATATGTGGACTGAATGTTGATGTTATGAAGCATAACATGAGTATGTTCAATGTTCAATAAAGTTCCGCTTGGTCAGTAAATAGGGGGCGTGAGAGGTGTTGCAAATCTCATTATCTCTCATGGACTAAATCATACAACCCGGGTCTGCTATTTTTGTTTATACCAAATGATCTTTTTGAAGATCTGATACCAAAATTAAAGTACGATATACTTAAGTTGTCTTTATCATTGATTGATTTTGACATAATGTCTATATTGAATCGATTCATAATTGAATACGAATAAGATAAGTGTTATTCACACAGTTACCTGAGAACTGCAGAATGACCCCGGAAATAGCACCTGCGAAAACCAAATCCGATGATGCATGTCTCCGGGCTTCCCTAGAATATGCATATCAGTATTTTTACTGAACATCTGTAAAATAAATTCTTTGTAAATTTGTCCCACCATAATTATTTTATTTACTTCGTAATACCTACTAAATATTATGCCCGCCCGCTTAGCTCAGTAGGTAAGAGCGTTGGTCTACGGATCGCGGGGTCGCGAGTTCGATCCTCGGGCAGGGCTGATGTTCTCCGTGGCTATTTGATAAACGACATTGTGTATGAAATTATTAGTCCCCCACCTCTGATCATTCATGTGGGGAAGTTGGCAGTTACTTGCGGAGAATAGGTTTGTACTGGTACAGAATCCAGGAACACTGGTTAGGTTAACTGCCCGCCGTTACATGACTGAAATACTGTTGAAAAATGGCGTTAAACCCAAAACAAACAAACAAATACTAAATATTATTGTTTGTTTAATAGTGAACCCACCGTGGTAAGATGGAAGTGATTCGAAGTTTTCGACCTTTATTGATGCTATCATAATAGTTACAAGTATGACGAATTCTCTAAATAACAATTTTTCAACATCATTTCATTTAACTTAGTTATGATAATTCTTGACTTGCATTCTTGTTAAATTTTGATTAGATATTGATTGTGTTCTTTTTGCAAATTTGTCCTCAAATATGTCATTAAAAAAATTTAAATAGAAATTTAAAAGATATAATTTGAAATTTATCAGGAATGTAAAAATGTACTTCTCTAAACAATCAGATATAAACTGCATGTATAAATATGCTGCAAATCAATTACTGGCTATAGAATGGCAAGCTGCATAATAAAATACTTGTAATGACTGATCAAATTTTTATTGCCAGGTATTCATTGAAGACTGATGCTCCTGCACTTAAGGTTGGTTTGTTTACATTTATTTCCTTTGTTAACAATAAAACACTTTATCTTTGACGGATGTATTCAATTATGGAATATTACTACACGATTTATAACAGCTTGAGACAGGTCTAATATTTGCGTTATTGAATATTTGGTTGATTTATATTATTTTATGTCTGGATTGGGTACTTTATACAACCTGTTATCATCCATCTTTGGCATTCCCTTGATTACTTTGCAAATCAATAGACATTGTACGGCAAGCAGACAATTATGTCTACTTCACAAAATGTGTTTTCAAACTGGTCTACCCCAAAGGGTAAAGAACTGTAGAATTACTCTATAAATCATTGCTATTTCTGGTTTGTCTAAGTATGTTAAGATAAAGTCGCCTTTTTCTGAGTTATGAATAAAAGCCTTGTTGCTGCCGGTGTTCCGCGACTAGAAAGAAATGACAACAACGAATTTTACAGAATAAATAAATTTATTTAAGATATGTGAAAAATATTTTCAATATTATTAAGCCTTAAAGTTTATAATTTCAAAGCACTGAGTAAAATCTTCACTGGTCTTTGAAGACAATTTATTTGAGTTATAAAAATAAGTTATTTGAATATAAATTTAAAAAACAAATCACGATACTAGTATTAATAAATGAAAATTAATATCCAAGAACAGTACACCTGTTTTAGAATGCACCCCCCTAATTTGTATGTCTATGGCTGTGTTTTCGTCATTAACTATTATATACAAATGCATTGGCAAAGAACAAAAGCATAAAGACAACGTGGAAAAAAAAGAGTATATATACTTATATTTGTCCTGATGAGACAAATTAAAGCAGCTTCTATTAAAATTAAAAGCCTGCATGGTCAATGACGCAGAAAAATAAAAAGATGATAGCAAATGAATAAACTTTAGAGATATGATATCTTTTATTTCAAGTTTTTGATGGCACACTTTCTGTTATGTTTCGATAACTTGTGCTTAACCATAGAGGAGCTGGTATGGAAATATTAATCAAGAAAAGTCAATTAAACCTACGGCTGTCGTATCTATTCCGTATCAACTTGTTCAATATATTGTGTTTTCAGTTAGGAATCATAGCATCTACGGAAATGTGAATCATTTGACGGAATGATTAATTTTCTGGCACCTTTCTGTTTCGATTTCCTGGCGGCTCTTTGATTGCCAAAGTCACACAATGAGACTCTGCCTTTGTATTATCACACAAAAGACCTATTGAATAAGGTTTTCATATTTCTTCCGCCATTATATTCTTTTAACCGAAAAAAAGTTGAGCAACAGTATTATTACGGAATAATATAACACAAGAAAATATCTAGTATGTGTTTCCATTATATTCCTAAGAGCAAATTAAACATCCCTGTATATTCATATATGTCCTGAATATATCCCAAATAAAGTCGGCGTCAGAAACTAGACGTAACAAATAATACAACTAGATTTGGGTAAGGGTATGGGTTGATCTTTATATATTTATAGACATACTCTTACCATTATACTATTACAAAACATATACACAAACCGTACTTATTTGATCCATTTATGGAATATTTACATACAATGCTAAGAAAAAGTATTAGACATACATTCTAACATATAGCTACAACTTGGAACCTTCCACTAAATTGAAATTAGCAAACACTTCCCTGAAGGATGTAAATAAGTCATAAACTCGTTTATATTCCCTTTTGTCGTTTCCTATTATTCTTCCATGACGTTTTGCGTGCAAATAAATAGAAATGTTGGGATAATATAGCGAAGACAAAATTCATGTTTATCAGATAATTTCAAATCTGGAGCAATTCCAGACAAGTAACATCGTCTGATATAATTTCAGAAAAAAAGTGAATTTGACCTGGATTTTTTACAAGGAGTAAACGTTCAAACCATATGCTTAATTTAGCAGGAATGTATGCTCACACAATGGTTTTAAGACGTAAATAGTATAATCAAACCGAATAAATATCAATTTGATGACATTTTTTTTAAAACAGATGATTACAACTATCAAAGGAATTGGTTATTTATGTAATGTTAGATCGCAGAAGGGCATGTCCTATGTAACTTTGACAATAGACCATTTGGACTGTACTCTGAGGGTGACCTTGTACTCTAAGCTAACTCTATTTTAACAAGGAATATTTATAACAAGCAACATGAATGTCCAGTAGTTAGCGTTCAAAGAGGTTATAGACAGGTCAATCTTTGATAAATCTTTAAACACTTAGAGCGACTTCGGTATTTTGTCTTAACAACTTGTCCGGAGAATGCATTCAAAATGTTTTCAAATAATCTGAATATTCACCTCTGCATACAAACAACAAATTGTCCTTTTAGTGTGATTTATACCTTTGAGCTAGGATTCTTGATCGGTATTGCGCGAGACACATCTAGATATGGTGAAGATATTCATATATACATACTTTACGTATAGAAATTGACGTTCAAATGTGAACTTCCACTTTGTGTTAATGGTATGGGTCATACACGCGACACATTGTACAATATTGGTGAATGTTTTGCCAAGTTACCTGAATTTCAATCCATTTATAAAGGCCATAGATCTGACAAGCAAAATTACATGAATTCTTTGACCTCTCCGTATGACCGTAGATCCATGGTAGAGGTCTCGCTTTGTCGGCGTTTGTTTTAATTAATTTGAATATGGATTCTTTGACGAAAACGTTAGACTGGACAAGAGAAAAACATTTAATCACTGACCTCTTAGTGACAGACTACTGAGCGAGGAATTTTGGTCTTGCATGCGACACTTTCTCGTAAAATGATGAAGTTATTTACAAAGTTTACTGGGGGAACGCGTTTAGGGCATGCCAACCTCGCACTTACCCTATTTTTAACAAGTTAGACAACACAATGTAAATAAAATCATTCCCCGCTGAGAAAGCTCTAGGAATTGAAATTTCTATTTCAATGAATAGGATCTTTTTCATCTGCGTTTGTTAAAGACAGATGCTGTGGGTTTTTTTCCAATAAATTTACAGTTTAAATGCATTCCATGACAAACGTTGAGATTCTATCCTTAAGGATGTAGGGTTGATTTTTTCTACCGTTTTTTCATACTCAATGAGCTTGAAGAACATTAGTTTCTAAGACAAACAAGAGCAGAAAAAGCGCAGGTCACCGAACTCATTTTATTTCATAGGGCAGTTTTCACCCATTGTTTGAGCATTTCTTAAATTATGTACTTTATAAAACATACAAGTCAAATGGTTTATCGCGGCCAGAAATTTGTACAAACCGGACAGAAGTTGCGAAATTGTCATTTGTGCAGGAAAGAAGCGTTTACCGTAATATCCCGTACTGGACAGGTATAGTGACCATGCACGGACACAGCCAATTTTCTCAGAGGGGGTGCCGATCCCCTGCCTCCCCCCCCCCCCAACCTGGACATTTTGAAATTTAGCACTTCATTTTTTGCATTCTGGGACAGTTTTATGGACTAACCTGTTAAATTTGGGAAAATGATAAAATCAAGCTTTCTTGAAGGTAAAATTCTTAGTTTCTTTTAGATAAATAATATGAATTATGTCGGGGTCGTATGTAGCACCAGCCGCATATACTTTACATGATTGCAGTCTTAATGTTGCCTTTTTCGAAAAACATTTTATTTCCTTTCTGTCTTTTTTCCTTTTTTAAAGATTTTCCAGAGAGGGTCCGGACCCCCGGTACCCCCACTCTGGATCCGCGCATGGTGACATATCATGCTTTCTGTTTATGCAGGTAAACTTGTGTTTGGTTAAATTTCAAAAGAGCACAATTGTCTGAACAGTGTACAAACTCATTACTGTTTTTTTGGGCAAGGGTTGAAAAAAGTGGTAAACACTGAAAGCAGTAACAGTTTTATTAAAAAAAATAAACAATGAGACAAACATTTCCAACATCTTTGAACGGTTCAAAAATCCCATGTTAAACATACGATAAAGCCCGAAACGCGTGAAAATGTTCCGAATGTAAATCGGGTGAAATAGACGCTCGTATAGTTAGATTATGCGTCTAGATTGATTAAACTGGGCGAGTCTACTTACTTATTACTTGAGGATGAAAAAAACGTGTTTTTTAAATGTTGCTCTTAAACAAGGGTGGCGGTTGAACTACTAAAAGTACAACAACAGTTAATTCACAACAAATCGTACGGTATGTTTTTTATAATCAGTAGAAGCTAGTCGTATTTACGCTTATGAGACCTGTTTCACCCATAAGTAAAGAATTCACAGGTCCATCATGAAATATTTTCCCCAGCGTGCAAATACTTGTCCTATTCAATATGATCGCGGCCTCATAATATCCCATTTAATGTTATAGAGATTTCAGGTCTTTAGGGTTACTATGAACCCAATGTGATATCAGTATTATACAATGTATAAGCATATATGTCTTAACAAATCTCTTCCATTTTTATATGCTGACATGATTACCCCCATCAACTTTATTGTCAATGGGAAAACGCATTTAAATCTACAAAAGAAAATCTGCCATAAGATTTAAAAAACAATTTGCTGTTTTAATGACAATGTAAAATGCTTCAAAATGGAAAGAAAAAGCTTGGGTCAACGTGCATCTAAGAGATTCATTTAGAAAATGTTCAAAAACTTGTGAATTTCGAAATTTTTAGTTCTTGTTTTAATTGTTCTTCCTAGCTTTGATGAAAACTTATATTTCAGTTGTAGGTCACCATTGTTAATCACTACTGGATGCACATACCATTCAACATGGTTTAAACCCCTGTAAAATATCCATTAAAATAGGAAAAACCGTTAAAAACCCGTTAATTCTTGCATCACTTTATTTAACAGGTTCCACAATATTAATGGGTTACATGTTAAAATACCATTAAAACACCCATTTTTGACCATGAATCATGCCGTTAAAAATTTGGTTTGGTAGCTAAAAAAGTTAATGGCTTTGAAAAATTAATGAAATTTTGTATGTTTTGAATTTAACAAGATTATTCATGGCCCTTAACTTTGATTTAATGCCCATTTAATGTTTAGGTTCTGTACGATTTCATTTAAGAGTAAAATTAATGGCCCTTTGTGATGCCCATTAAATCCTACATTCTGTAAAATATGATTCATATATTTTCAGAAACACAAAAAAATATTTTTTGTTTGTTTTTGGCTTGCGCTTGCCCCATTGAATGCTTATAATTCCAGTCCCATATTGTTCTAAATTGCACTTTAATCATAATAAATACATACTACGCACACATCGTCTATAATATATCATGATGTTATATTTAGTTGCATTAAAGTTATTTCCCCTTGATGCAGTTAAGCCATTTTCTTCAAATATTTGCCAAATTGTGTTCCTACAAAAAATCGGATTTATTTCAATGAAAGACGGATGAAAACATACTAATTTATTTGATAACATCAATCTACATTAATTTGGTAAGGGTAAATACGTATTAATGCATGCCACTTTTCTGTTTTCTGTTTTTCCTGTCCAAATAATCAGCATTTGTATATGAAAGTGGGTCAGGTAAGGAATTTACATTATCTATCTATCTATCTTCCGTTGACGTCAAACCCCTTGCGGGAACGTAGACGTTTTGCGCGTCAAAATCAAAAACAGAAAGAATATAGTGATAAAAATTTAGAATGGAAGGAACTAAAAATAACTTTGGTGATATAAAAAGGTTAAAACTTGAGTTTGCAGGATAACTAGGGCGAGGCATGTTCAAGGCTGCAAACTGCAGCACTGAACTGCTCTAGGGTAGGGAGGTGGACGACACTGGGGGGAAGTTGGTTCCAATGGTACACTGTTCTTGGAAAATAAGAAAACTTGTAATAGTCAGTGGTTGCAGTAATTAACCTATATCTTAGGGAATGGCCTTAGCGGACACATCGGGTCATTGGGGTCAGGTAATCTACAATTGGGATAGCAACCAGATCACGTGTGAAGAGTGATAACCTAGAATCTATACGCCTTAAATCCAGTCGACGAAGGTTAAGGGAGTGTAGCATATCTGTTACACTGGAAGTACGGCCGTAGTCGGTCTTGATCCAACGGGCGTACTAAAGGAGAGCTAAATTGTGATCGCCCATTGTGTGCTGACTTTGTCATCAACAGTGCTTTTTGAATACACATGACGCTTAATGTCTGGACCAAAAAAAACTTGGTCAGAATGTTTGTCAATATAATGTTGGTTAGTTAAAACTACCCACATTGTCACTTGAATTTAATAGTAAAACCGGTACCTGTAAACCCTTCTCAATACAACACAATACATAGAGATGGTACCTACCCAAATAAATCAAAGGGGGACAACTCTGAATTGATCAATAAACTGAAGCCAACATTAAACATTGATCAAAAGTGAAAGGAAAATCAGATAGGTCCTTTTTCAAACAACTTATCAGGCAGACAAATTATGACCTACATTTGTTTAAATCCCTTTGTATTCAATATACAATATGCAGGCTTTTCTCATGACTTTCACTGACAGTTATTTTGTAAGTTGTAGTGAGGCCCTGATAGAAAGTTTAGTAATGCATGAAGATTATATAGAATAATGCATACATTCCTTTGAAGAAAATTAACGACATTAAGAAACGTTATTAAGTTTTGATCTTTTAGCCAAAGTTGTTTATTTATTGTTCTCAATGGTGATACATTGGTTTACACAACTTTTATATATCAAAATGTAAAATGTATATATCCAACAAAGAGAAATAACAAAAATAGTTAAATTGGTAACACAAAAATTCATTGTCGTCAAATATAATTACAATGTTTTAAGGTAGTGGTTGTAATTACTACATGTTAAGGTAGCTGACAGGTAATGACTCTATGTAATGTATTTTAAGCAATTCCCAATTTAAACATTCTCTGGAGGGAACTAGCATGATCATTTGCTTTCCTTGAAAAACGAATAAATGCTGAAAAAGCATATGGAGATTACTCTATTTGATGATTTTCGTTACAGGTCAACTACCCTAAACAAACTAAAAGGTGTTTTATTTATTGTTGAAAACAAACTAATCGGATAATTTTAGATATCAACATCAATTTAAAACTTATACTGTTTACACAACTTGAAAAACTGTTTTTGTTGGGGCCTCTCATTTACAAATATATCAACAATTATCACCTGAATTGAGTGCATTCATGAGTGGAAAATATTGATGGTAAAATTGTGTAGGGGTTTGTTTACAATATAAGATCTTTAATAAGTTCTTTAACGTACATTTTTGGTATGGTTTTGGTAAGCTTATAATAAAGAGCATGTCATTCTCTTTCTCTCAGATTTTTTTCAAGCGTTTTAGACTCTTGGCTAGTCTTGGAATTTGACTTTATTAAAAGACAAAAGGAAGTTCAGTATAGGCTCTTTCAAAATGTTGAAAGTAGAGTAAACTTACCTTATACTCTATTGAATTTATTTAGCTGTGGGAGCTTTTGATATAGACTATAATTGGTGAAGTCCTAAAATCTTTGAAAAACGGTCAATACAAAAGTTGTCCATTTTGCTTCAGATATTTTGAGAAAGTCATTCTTTAGATATCAAATATTTCTATTTTTGACATGGAAAAGAGGAAAACCATAAATATATTTAGAAAATTGGTGCACTTAGCTATCATTTCACTCTGAAAAAAAACTATAAAGATGAATTTGAATTGTTTAGGTACCATCTCTACAATATAATATAATATCCATTTATTTTCTCATTTCATATGAACATATGACAGAATGAGGATACAATATGACAAATGTTGAACAAGTCTGTTACATGTGTTTACATAACAACATAATGAGAAAACAAAACAAATATTCTTCTAGCATTTTACAAAACAGTACATATGTGTAGATACGATTACATGTGTAGTAATACGTAGTTTAAATCAACAAGGCAAATCTCAATATGAAGTTGATTATCTTAATGATGTGTAATTCTGGTGGTAAATTTTCATGGCCCTTAATTTGATTTACCATTAAAATATTACAAACTCAATCTGCCATATTTAATGAGACCATTAACTAATTCTTAATAATTAACAGCCGTTAATAGAGTATTAAAAAAATTAATGGCCCTCTTAGTATTTACTAATTAATGTGAAATTAAGGGGTACCCTTTTTAACGGCTCGTTAATTTAATGCCAATTAAAAAAATTCATGGCGTTTTAAGGAGCCAATTAAATTATTTTAATTGTTTATTTTTAGCAGCTTTTCATGGCCCTCAAATTTATTTTAACAAGGTATATTTTACCAGGGTTTTAATGTACTTATTTCATGGCTTAGATATTTGAAATTACCGACCTCTTCCCGATTGTACATTTTACAACAATTTAAGGCAAATGCAGCCAAAAATAAGGGTGAAAAAAACCGTAACAAGTGGAATATGTTTGGTCAGATGGTACATCATAAGCCAATTTTTGATTATTTAGCATTATTTTTTGGCATAGATTTTGTTTGAAAGAAATATTTGAAGAAACATTTTTTCAAAATGGCGGATAACCTGGAAAAAAGAAACGCTTGTACATCAATTTATTTTATGACTTGATTAACATTTTGCAGTAGAATGCAACATTTGTATATGATATACAGAAAGGCAGGTTCTAGTCAAACTGTTTAATATAATCTTTACATTATTATTAATAAGATAAATGAAAAATCATGGTTTGCGAGTCAAATAATGAGGATGACCTAATTAATAACGTTCATGCTGGAATCAATAGCGTCATATTACCAAGCAGAATATAAGGTTTTGTGCTCACTTAAAAGAAACAAAGAGATATCACAACGCTAAAAATGGAAAACATATCACCTGCAAATCATGTACAGAAGTATATGAACTCATTTCCTATGCACACTAATAAACGCCATATAACTAATACATAACAATGATTTATAATATTAAATGATGATATTTATTTGCTGTCTGCTAATATGATATGTCATATCTGCGAGGATTAGATGATATTAACAAAAATTAATGAACCAGTAGAACTTCATAAATAACTTACAGTCGAATGACAGAAACGTAAACAATAAATAACATAGAATGAGGGGAAAAGAGAGAGATCTAACGCAAATGTTTTATGTGACGCATTTTTTCTTGCGTTTTTGTTTATACGTTACAAGGAATAATGGTTTCGAAGTTGACTAATACAAGAAGAAAGTGATTGTTATTATTTATTTATTAAATGTTCAGTATTTCTAACGTATCACGTAGGGATATGTGTTATATTATCAAAAATGAAAAAAAAGGATCAGGCAGCATGGAAATGTTTACAAATAAAATTACAAAATGGAGCATTGTCTTGGATCAGTCAATGGCTAATTATCCGGCGTACTGATTTTATGTTTACTAAATATATTTTTCTCTCGTAAGTTTTATAATTATTTATAAATGGTATTCTAAAGGGTTCGAAAGAACAAGTTAATTTTGAAACAAGATATTTTATGCTTTTTTTCTATTTCTATTAAGTGCTCTTTTTTAAACATTTCAAACTAATTGTTGCAAAGTGTTTAAAAGCAGCTCAAAATGTTTCAGTGAGGTGTTTAAATGAAACCAAATTAACAAAATAGAAATATTGATTTTCCATATATTAAATTGAACTCCTTTGGCATGATCAACTACCGGTAACCAAAACAAAAATAATTTGCTACTGTTTGAAAAGGCAAACTTCGCTATTTGCGTATAGAAAATGTTCCACAATAGTGATTTTAAAGAAACATTCTATTTTTATATATTTGTATATCTTTAACCATATGGCAAAGAACAAGTAGATCCCTGTGCTTAATTTTTCACAATATGCCAATATTAACTGGAATCCTTAATTTGCTGCTGATTTTATGTTATACTTGTTTTAATTATTATACAGAAAACCTACCTATTGCTACAATTAACCCTTAGAGAAACAGTAGCACTGAATGCTTAACACTTAATACACGGGATATGATGGAATCAGATCTTTGGATCTAAAGAGTGGCTGCAGTGCATTATTCTATGTTATCCGAATGAATGACGTTGTGTCGTCATTTCTTGTTAATAAACATATTGATTTACCTTAATGCAGCCTATATTCCAAGTAATTTGCTCTTGGAATCACGTAACACGTACGTCGTTTACATAAATTGCCTCCGTATTTATCTTTGACAGACGTATTCAATGATAAGATATCACTACACAATTTATAGCAACAGCATGAGACAGTGTTAATATTTGCGTTATTGAATATTTTGTTGATTTATTTCATTTCTTGTTTGCAAGGCGGCTTTTATACAAACCTGTTCTTTCCTCTTCGTTGTTCTGATGATTGTTTTCCAAATAAATAAATATTGTATGTCGACCAAATAATTGTGTCTGCTTATTTCAGAAATTGTTGTTTTAAACTTGTCAACCCTTGCAGACAAAATATGTTAGAAATACTGTAGACATCAATGCTATTCCTGGTTGGTTTCAGTGACCTTTTAAGTAATATTGTGTTCTTGAGCTACCAGTAGCTCTTAAGGTAATGGCATATCTATTTGAACAAGTCCTGCGGCTGGTGATATTCCTATTTCCAAAATATTTATCAACTGAATTTCACAAACTATTGCTTTGTTGATGAAACTGTGTCACAAATTGAAACATGTGTTGCGCTTCAATTCCTAAATAGCCATATAATAAATGATTGAAAAACAAGTTTTAAATTCTCTAAATTCTTTAAAAATTTTTTTAGTAAATTCCTTTGTTTCAGATTTTGAGACAATGTGTTTTCTATATTCAAATGCGTTCATGTTGATAATAATGCTACCAACATAAGTCTAGGAATAAACATACACTAGCTATTAGACTAAGTATAGCTTTTCTTACGTCAGGTTTACTTTGTATATATAGGAAAAAGCCTTGTAATTGGCCAGATTGTGTCAAGAATATTTTAGTGAGTTCTGTTTGTTATTCCCCGATGAAAGCTATAGTTTCCGTTTACCGCTGACTCTGTCTGATAGATATCCCTACATTTTCTGACAAGTCCCGCTTAAGGAGGTAGGTTACCTTCATATTTGTATGTGCGCATGTCCAACCGGAAGCTAACATGACGATTTACGACGACGTTTACGACAAACTAAATGTGTATGTGTATTCATTCTTCTGAAAACAAATCATGAACCTGTCTCCGACCTGATGCTTTCTTGTTTAATAATGCAGAAATGATGAATTAATTGCCGCAGAAACGCTTCAAAATAATGTTGCCTTAAAATGACTTCATTGACGTCATGACGTTACGTGTCAGTTACCGCGCAAAATTAATAGCTTTTATCTTGAAAGTACGTAATTCTGTGCATTTTCTTTATTTTAACTATTTTCAAATATTTGCTGAAATATTTTTATGAGTCTTTTGCTCTGAATAATAATCAATATTTTGCTTCTTTTATGTAGTTATTTTGAAATGTTATGCGGAATGTAAGAAAATGGATGATGATAAGCAATGTTATTTGGAACATCGGTTACTTGTTACGGCCATTTCTAAATAGAAAATCTAGCAGTTTGATTTGTAATACCTATTTTTCAGGTTCCGTTGATAATTTGTTACTTATGTACTAAAACTAAGATCTAAAAGTGTTCAAATTTCAGTAGAAAATTGTAGTTTCTTGAATTGAATTGATGTTACCATGGAAACAAAGCCCGTGACCTATGTATCTAAATGTAAAATTTAAAAGCGTCGACACTGGTCTATTTCAGAAACACAGCTTCGGCTTTTTATTTTCATTTCAACAATATCCATGAGAATAATAGCAGCATGCCGAACGATTTTTCCATGAAAAATTCCAGACGAGGGGTACTGCTGTAAGTATTTTAAGCTGTGAAATTTGTTTGAATAAATGCAAATAACGCGAAAATATAACTTACGTTAGAAAAAACATGTTTTAAAGCTACATCAACTAGAAAGATAATCTTATTCAATACTTTTTATAAGAAATTACGACAAAAAGCAAGATATAAGCTATTTTAAACATCTCTGTTGCCATGGTTACCTTAAACTTTAAGAAAAATAGGGTACCATGTAAAGTGCTTGATATTTTGCTAACAATATTACCCAAATATTCCATGTTGGTCATTAACAGAATGGCACTGAAGCCATCGAAAACCCCTATTTTTATACATAGTTGTTTAAAAATGAGACAAAATGCGTTACCATGGAAACACGAGCCCGGTGACTTATACATTTTAAGCTTATATTAGAAAGCTAACGTGCATATTAGTAAAATTATCAATTATGCAGACTTCTACGGATATCAATGAAATTAAAATACACTGAAAAGTGTTAAATATCCGTATTTTCCTTCTTCTTTCAATATGAAATACCTTTGGAGGGTCAAGTTCTTCAAACCCCGGAAAAAAATGAAAACACAGAAAATGACGTCAGACGACCTTCAGCTTTTTTCGGAAGTAAAGAAAATAAAGTTAAAAGGCTAAACTTGAAAACGAAAGTCGCATTTGCATTGGTCTATAGTCAGCGGTCACGTGCAGAAGTCATCCCGTCTAAATGTATGCGGAGCACATTATTTCCATCGTGGTTAGCTATGAAATTCTTTCTACGGACATTCGCACTCTACCTCTGTCTCTGACATGTAGAGAAGTTGTCAGCTACTTATGGGGGTGAACACACCTAGTACTGGTTAACCGCTTAGGTTGGCTTAGCATGCTCAGGAACGTTACGGTGTGCATTGGTTATCTGACCACCGTATATAGCTAAAAGAAATGCTGGAAACAGCGTTAAGCCCAACACAACCAGTCCACCATACTGGACTGCTAAAATGATGCATGCCATACTAGTCCTGGCAATTGGTTAGACATCTGTTTTGCTTTTCGCTGTCACAAGCCATCGTATGGCAGACACTTTGGCATCATGTTCGTTTTCAGCATCTTTCCTACTAGAAGTCACAGTTTAAATTAGACTTCCTCTAATTGTAATTGTATACCTCAATTGTCCGGAAGTTCTCCCCACCGGAGATTAAAGCAATCATTTCATAAGTACAACTTCCTTTACATTTCCCTTCTTAGCTCATGTGAGGTATCATGACCTAAACTAATCTTGGGGAGACATATTGAGACATATTGTTTTTGTCCTAGCCGTCTGTCTGTCAGTTCACAAATTTTGTCCGGACAAAAAATCTAAACCCTTGGCCGGATTTCGATGACACTTTACAGAAATGATCCTTATTAAGAATAGTTATACAAATCGTCGGCACGTTCTACTCGGATGAAATTTTATGGAGTTATGGCCCTTGGATGTTTCACGTACAGAAATTTTGACCGGACCTTTGGCCGGATTTTTACAGGGAATTATCGTTACAAAGTCTAGATGAAAATTTTGTTGACATGTTCTGCTTAGATGGTTTTTCACGGAATAATAGACTTCCTTAAATGCTTAAGGGCTTGTTCCATACTATTTCTCGATAACACTTGGGAAGAATTTAATGGAAGAGCATAAGAATATTTACATTTTCTTTAAAGAAATATTTTTATGTTTTGGAGTAGTGTGTAGGGAGGGAGATGAGGTAGATGGTAGACATTGGTTTTGTGTCAAATATCCTTCTAGTTTGACAGGCTTCATCCGTCTGGCTGTCTGTCTAACATATTTAGCGGTATATACTAAATATGTTTTCGATTATCGAACACACGTAGCAGTATGTATTTAATATGCCTTCGATTATCTAAAAGATATAGTAGCTAGCACTAAATATGTCTTCGATTATCGGACACATATTAAGAAGTATATACCAAATATGTCTTTGATTATTGAACGCATATATACAGAACTGTATCAAATATGTCTTTGATTATTGGACATATAAATAGTTAGAAACAAGGTCTATGCGATAACCTAATACATTTTGTTTTTATCATCGAACAAACGTAACATGAAAATGATTTATTTGTATTCGATTATCGAACATAAATATAAACAACTAAACGCATATGTGTCCGATTATTTAACATAATATAAAATTTACGGCCATATAATAATGCAAATACTGTGACAGTCCGAAAAGTGCAAGCTGGATTCAGGGCATAGCGTGTTACTGGAGGGATTACAGAGACGACATAAAATAAGCTTGGTTTTCATAACTGATGTTTATTAACATTTTAATAACATTTCATCCTAGTAAAAGTGCGGCCTAGAAAGGATTACACATTTGGTTGACATAATTATAGAAAACCAGATCTCTTAAATGCAACATGCGTTAAGGCAATTAATGAAAATGTGCAATTTAATATTGAGATTTTAATGTCAGATTGCAGTCTAAAGGGAAGTCAGCTGTTACTGAAAGGACCTGTAAAATCAAAATATTTCATAGATATGTATGTATGACCAATTATACGAAACAACATAATATATCGTAGCTGGATGGAGAAATCAACGGTATTAAAATTCAAAGGAATAAGATCCGCTATTCTTTGATTCTATAACGGTCATGAAAATAGTAAAACAGTAAGAAATTATGCATATATGATGTAAATTAATCTGAAGTTAATACTTTATATTAAACACCACTTTATCTGAATTACAGACGTATGTCATGACTGTAGTTTTATTGCATTTGAACTTGTATGGAAAAAAATGTAGAATATCATTTTATTTTCGTTTGTCAGTAAATTACCAACAAGAGCAAAATGTTGCGATGTTCAAGTTATAAATCACAAAGTCTGAAAAACTTAAGCATTTGACGGCATGATTTTTTTTTCTTTGTTTTTTTTTTTTTTTTTTTGGCAATGTTCTGATTTTTCGGCCTTTGATTGTCCTAGTCATAAAAAAGGAATAGTATAATTGTACTGCTCCATTATTTACGTCCTATTTATTATATGGACTAAAGTGATGAGTGGCAGACATATTACGGAATCATAAAACACACAAAGGTATTTTAATGTCTATTCCTTACTTATTAGGTCATATCTGAGATGTTTTTCAAAAATTTCATACCAAGGTTACTATTGCCAATGTCTTTGTTACCAATCTCACTTTAATCTCTTTACTTAAATTTGTTTTCCTCAAAAGTCCATTACTGTTGTGAGACAGTTTTATGATTGATTATGATACATGATTTTTTACTTTTTCTTTCAGAAATTTATTTTCACAAAGATATAATTTCCTAGACAAGATCTATTTTATTTAAAGAGATTTGTTTGGCGATAAAGTAATCTAGTGTTGCAACTTTAATTATACCCGGAAGTATTGCAATGTATTTATTCCTCTGTATGACTGAATATACAAACCGTAGTATACTGTTGTACGTAAATTCAGTCTAACTGGATAAAAATGTCAACCGTGACTTTAGTTTTCATACCCTGTTTCGATTAGTTTCTTACAGTTTATATGTTGTTAAGTTGTTTGTTGTTTTCCTTTCATTAAAATATAGCGCCTTTAATCTTTGCCATGGCCTGTTTTTTGGTAGTTTTACTTCTATGTGTCTGTATGCAATGCTTTTGTCTGTTACAGTAAACTTTCAAATTTAAATGATTTTGACTGACGTCCGATATCTATTCTCAAGGGATCTCATGCGTTCCATGCTAGTTAGGAAATAAAAATAAATGTAGGCATTTAATCATTAACTGATGATTTACAGTGGCATCTCATTCTCTCCCAATAGTTACACAAACTTCTAGGTTATTAATGTTGAAAGCACTGAAGGTTTATAAATAATAAAATGTCAGGAGATAGAAGAATAGAACACAAAAACGCGACATAAAATTAGACTCAGTTTAGTTGAGGCATTACGCGAGAGAAAATTTACTACATATACATAATTCCCATTTCCGGATTTCTGTTATATACACTTATTTTAATTTTAAATTATTGGGACAATTTGTCATCCAGTGTTCGCATTTGCTTACTACAGAATCACATTTATAATGATGTTATCACAGGAGGTGCAGCCTTCTCCAAAATGTCACAAAATTAATACGTCCAGAATGAATATCAAACAAATATTAAGTGAAAAGCTAGCGTTCCATAATCTGTTCAGATAGCTACCACGTGCCTTTTTTATGACTGGGTCGACACCGGACGTTTTGTAAATCTGGCATAATATGACATATTTGAAGTATGTGTAGCTACTCGATCTGGTATAAATTGTCCTTATTTTACATAAACACTGCACTTATTTTAACTGCTTAATTTTGTCTTTGCATTAGGATGTTGAATGAGTTATGTTGAATATTTGATAAAGATACTTTTTAACTGGCTGTATAACAATGTATCATAGGCACACGGATGATGATAGCTTTTATAAGGGCATTTCTTTGTCAAAACTGTTTTGTATGTGTATTTCCTCAACATCTTAGACAAACCGATGAGCTAGTAAAATGGTTTTATAGCTTACAAGTTGCGGTTATGATTACTACCATGTTCATATTTAACAAATATCCATAGCAAAAGACAATGCAGTTGTGGATTTGGCATTGGCATCTCTCCCAGTTGCCAGAACCAGTTCCTTAATTTCTTGTCGCTTCTTGTGAAATTTCATCCTGTTAATGTGATTTGACATTACAGGTGTTGTCCGCTTAGTGACATAATTATATATTTATCGGGTTAGGTACTCGTACATATCCGCCCCCATCGTTTGCCTCCGCGGGTTATTTTGATATCATGGCTTTAACTGTACAAAGCGTTACCGAAACATTGACTTTCATCGATTGACTAAAATATCATATTATCCTAACAGAAACTCCATTCATTAACGCAATTACCTCACTGAAAAGTAATCGCATAATGGAAAATAAATGGTAATGAATATTTTGATTGTGATTAAAAACAAATTATTTAATTATTTGTCTCTTATTATTTTATCAAATGACGCTTTCCTTCAATTTACCATTAAAAGTGTTAGATGATAATGTATTATGTTCTAATGCGCTAACATGATTAAGAAATCTTAATTTCAGAAACGTGCAGCTTAAGCGTTTTGATCATGTAATTTCTCGTCCAGTGGGATCATAAAGCAGACATTATAAACAATAATTTGTTATAGCAAACTTGCCAAACCGACCTAAGTATGTTAAGAGGCATAAATTATGTTCATCAAAAAAACACTATATTGTATGATTTGATATGAAGCGGACATTTAGAAGCCAAGTTATCAAAATGGGATCCATGTAGGTTGAACCTTTAGATAAATATAGATTCACTGCCGACTCGTCTTTTTTTTTTTTGGCGTTTCTTGACGTGTCCGTACTCTTTATATCAAGTCCATGATTATACCGCATTTTTCTTGTAATGTGTCTTGCTGACTCGTATATGTTTATATATGAAATGGTCCGACTGCAGGAAATCATAAAATTTAAACAATTTGTCTTGAGAAAACATTATCACCAAATTTTTCGCTTCTTTAACTGGTACTAAGTACACGCTACAAACACGCTTAAACGTAACGGATATACAAAACTCAAACTAGTTTGATATATTTCAGACGCATTAAAAGTTATGTCTATACAATGTCTGGACGTATTTTTTCTTAATGTCTACTGAAATCGTGCTAATGCGTCTGTTTAATTGAATTGTTATTATCTTCATTCATGAAGATTAGGTTGAAACCTACGGAAATTAACACGTCCGGACCTGGAGAACACATATTATAGGCATTAATGAATGCTTATGAGCAATTTATCAAGTTCAAAATCTTTCTTACTATAGACGAGTTTTCGCCGCCAATATGTAACGTGCAGTGTTTGATTATTATCTATACTGTTTATTCTTAAAAAGTGTTCGTCAAACAACCACTTGCGCAAGAATTGTGATCGTATAAAATAGAAATAGCGGAAATTCCACAGGTTGCTCAACACGACAAAAACAAAAATGTTGCAGGCTCGCTTTGATTGAGCCTGTTCATGGACGGTAGTGGAAATCCATGCCTCGACGTGAAATTTGTTAGTATATGGCATTATTGTTATGGTAACTTGACATGAACAACCAAGATGGCGTCACAAAATTAGGGTTGGTCACATTATTTATCCCTATAGACAATATGCTGCTATAGAGGTCTAAAGATGCATTTTAATCATTTAACACACATATAAATAATTGTAAAAATGCATTTAATTTATAAAATTATAAAATCAAATGTTCTGAAACTCACCATGAAAACTAGTCAATTTTTGTGCGTATTTTGCAGAAAAGTTATGTATCCAAACTGAAAAAAAATTGTATCCTCATATCTTTGAATCTGTCCTTCAGGTGCTCCACCTATGAACAAAAGAACTTATCCACTGAGTTTTATGCTATTTGCTCTGGAATTTCATCAGTAAATTATAAATTTCAATATTTTGTTGCAAATAAATTCAGTAACAAGGGGCTATGCAATTCCAAAAATATGTTTATTGTAAAACTCACCAAGTCCTATGAATGGAAAATTAACCTAAACATAGCTGATTTTGGGTATATTACATTATATTTTATTACCCTTTCATGTTCAAATGAAAAAAAAATCCTTATCTAAACTGTCTCTGTACTTTTTGGAGGCAACAGAAAATCAAGAAAATGTACTTTATCAATTACATTAAACATACATTAATTTAGTATGGCCTAAGATCCACACTTTCCATGAGATTTCCATGCAAGTCAGTAAAGTTTTGACATTGAGGGTTATTCAAACAGTAGCAAACACATTTCAACTAGGACAAAGGTTGAAAAAATTGTAAACGTTTAAAAAATTTAAATACAAACAATGTAGAATTACTAAGAAATGAACACATCACTCAAATCTCTTAATATGTGAGGATGTAAAGTCTCAGAAATAAAGACAAAGTAAACTTACATGTACTTTGAATTTTTTTAACGACCCTCATACTGCAAGCAGGTTTCAACTTTTTAGGGTGTAAAATATAGAAATTTATAATTTACTGATGAAATTCCAGAGCAAATAGCATAAAACTCAGTGGATAAGTTCTTTTGTTCATAGGTGGAGCACCTGAAGGACACATTCTAAGATATGAGGATATAAATTTTTTTCAGTTTGGATACATAACTTTTCTGCAAAATGCGCACAAAAATTGACTAGATTTCATGGTGAGTTTCAGAACATTTGATTATATATTTTTATAAGTTAAAAGCATTTTCACAAGTGTTTATGTGTGTGTTAAATGATTAAAATGCATCTTTAGACCCCTGTAGCAGCATCTCGTCTATAAGAGTAAATAATGTGACCAACCCTAATTTCGTGACGCCATCTTGGTTTTCTCTGTCAAGTTACCTTATGATCACTTCTATTTATCTCATTTGCCACGCATGATGTAACTATATGATGAAATGCGTAGCTAAAATTATTAAACGTGTACATATGCATACTCAAGAAAACAGTTTAAATAGACCAAGTACTATTGTTACTGTGACATCGCAATGGAACAATATTTAGCTCCGGATCATTATCTGTCTAAGGCTGGATGGTTACAATATTTACTTTTTGTTTCAAGATAGCCGAATGTATAACATTACAAGCTTTTACTTATCTTACATGTGATTTTCTATAACACCTTATAATGAAGAGAAATTGTGTTACAAGCGAATTTATATTATCTTTAATATAAAACACTGAATTTTACTTTAACTGTCTTAATGTTTTTACCGAATTGATAAATGTGTGGGTTTTATTTCAGTAAATAACATAAAAAAAGCATTTGAAGCAGTTAATTAAAGGGACATCATACTCAGAAGAATAATATCATATTTTCTTTGTTGTGAAATGCTGTAGAAAAAAGCTTGTTATGTCAAAAATGTACTATCAGTCCCAATTCTGTTAACATTAATACTTCCATCAAATAACATGACTAGAACATAAGCAAACCTGTCACTCGCTTTCACAGCTACTTGAAGATTTAGATAACGCGGTATTGATGTGAAACGCAATGAATTATGAAAAGGAATTCTAATATCTGTAAAACAAAGGCGTTCTTGGGACTGATTAATCTTAGCACTTTTAAATGTCGATAAATTCAGCGAGGAAAAATGTCAAAAGCCTTAAGACGCCTATTTTTGTTTTCATATATCTTTTCCAACGACTGCAAGACCTAATTTCTAAGTTTGTATAAAATGGTTTATAAACTGGTGTTTTCGCCCCACTGGTGTGTTCGTAACGTTGCATTCCAAAACTTTTTGTTACGCATTTTTGCAAATAAGTATACACACTGCTGTACAGTTTTGTTTTATTTATTGTTTTGGCCGTAAAAAGTCTCCCCGCACTTTGATTTAGAGTTGTTATATTTCTGGCCTTTTGGAGTTATGGAACACATTCAATTTCTATGTAATTAAATTCTGTCTCCGTTAGAGGTTTTACGCATATTATCATTACATCTCATGAACATACTCAATCAAACCGAGGCTGCTATTATTCTACTTGGTTGTATCTTATGCTTCCAATGAATCTTCTTACAGATTTTATTTGTAAGGCTGAGTTCTAATGTGTTCCTAATGGACCTTTGACCTTGTTGTTTTGCAACCATCCGCAATCTTATACGATTAAAACGGCGATGAGTTTGCTCTCCATCTGGTCACATAATCTTAGTGTTTTAGCTGAATGTGGGTATCAGGTATAAATATATAGTGTATCAAAATTGAGTAATGATACTGATTTCAATTAGATCTGATACAGTTAAAGCTTCAGTTACGAAACGCTAAAGGAAATATCAACCTTGGATTTGATCATCAAAACGCATTTACTCTTTTGAGATCACTTGGTTTGTTTGGGTGCGACTTAGAGGTAGCTCGATTCATTTCGTTGAGAGACTTGGTATTGATTGAATTAGATAATTTTAGTTATATCAGAGATAAACTTTTCGTTCTGACTTAGCTGCTGTGTGAAACCCCGGTAAAGTGGGAATATATCCTCTACAATTACATCTTAAACAGTGAATAAAATATTTCGTAAAGTTTACTGATATTTCATTTGAAACTTGGTTTGTAACTGGATAGAATCTCTGGCTAAATATTTCGGTAAAGTTCATCTCGATACTTCATAAATTAATGTTAATGTCTTTAAAGTATGTCATCATCATCTGTGAAAATATGATTATGGCCTAAGTGCTTAAAAATGTGAGTATAGGGTCGTGTACTGGTATAAAATAGTAAGTGTTAAAACATGTCAAAATACGTTTGTAACTGTCGGTCAAGCATTTTAAGGCTTCTTATTTCAAAGTACCAATAATATGATTTACATACTCAGGCGGAAACGATTCAGTAGTGGGGACTTTTTTCTCCATCCAAAACTGACCTAAAAACAATTTTGCATATCAAAATTATTACCACTTAATTACTGACCAATTTACTTGATGACATTTTCGCTGTTTACATTTTGGAACCTGTGGTGTTGGATTTGACAGCAGCTGTCGTTTGCACTGTCATTTTGTCCGTAGACGAACTGTCAACACATATCAATCTAAAGTTCTGTTTCAAAATTAAAACTCAGTATCACATATTCTGGGAGAGACCAGACAGACAGACCAAAAGAGGAATGATGGTGAGAAAAATAGTTAAAAATCACTTTAAAGTTTTCTAAGAATGTTCCATAAGATCATGAAGAAAATATGACATTGTGTAACATATTCGACAATATGGTTTTACATTACCTGTGTTAAACCCTTAATATAATATAAAAGAATAGAATTGTGTCTAACAGAGATACCATTATATATTATTCTAACACGATCCGCAGCAGCTGCTATATAAACATATAGTGAAATCGCCTATACATGAATCTACGATAAAATATAGCTCTTACATTTCGCCCTACGATTGGAACATGACTGTGAGATTCTACTTTGCTTCCATTATATACAGTATAATACCGACTAAATATTCGACTTTTTCAGTGCTAGTAGTAATAAAAAAGTACTTCAAATTTTCTGAAACCAAACAATTTCTAACTGATGAATTTATTTGTTTATATTTTTACCGTAAGAAAACGGTTTCAGCCCGGTAAGTTTCAACTTCAACACCAGTGCATCTATGACTGGTCGTGTGTGTAGTTTACAATTTCTGCGTTGTAGGCACCACAAATGTCAACTAGATTCTACTTTGACTGCAAATAAATCATAATTCATGTTCCAATCTTCCAGACTCGAGTGTTTACGTGTTTATTTGCCGCCGCTATGTCCTAGCGTGTATGTTTCAGTACCATCATGTAGGTGACGTGTACTATTTTTAGAAACTGCATATATAAACTCTGAATTAAGTATTTACCTCTGATTTCTATATCCGACCTTAGATATTATTAAAAATAACATTTTCACGGCAATAACTACTTAATAATGTAATTAAAATTTATTGAATATCGGAAAATTCCGTTTGATGCAACGCTTTCCATTCGTGGGGAGGTTTTTATAATAGCATATGGCCGGCCGAATGACATATCGCGCTAAAATGTAGTGCTGTAAAATGCGCATAATTTGCGTGGTTAGAATCGAAATAATAAATATGTTCCAATAATTTTATCAGTTAATAAAATATGGGCAGTCGTTCGGATGCGAAAATTAAATCACTCGTGCTACGCACTCGTGATTTAATTATTACGCATCCGAACTCCTGCCCATATTTTATTAACTGATAAAATATAGGCACATATTAATTATTTCTTAATTAATCGAACCGTAATATTTTGAAGAACGGACGCTTTAATATATTACTTGATAAATTAGAGTAGAACAATTATAACAGTTCTATCGCCTGGTTTACTTTATTTTATAGCTCGATTGTGGCTTTCATGTAAAATGAATATTAATCTCAGTAGACGACAGAGGCCAAGTTGAATTATTTTGAAACACATTGTCATGATATTATATGGTAAACACCTCGAAACCCAAAAATGACACAGACTTACAAAATGATGCTCATTCTGTGCATTACAATAAAACCATTTAACAATTCTGAACGCGATGAAAATCGTGCGTTGTGTGGTGTATTTCGGAACATCGGAAGCGAAGAAAGTTATCAATGTATAGAAAGCCAAATGAAAAGAATCTGTTTAATCAAGACGCGAACATCTGTTTATGTTAACATAAACTAAGAGGTTAGAGTAAATAAAACATACAATGCCATGTCAGAAATGTATTCTTTAGTCGCAGTCCAATAAATATTTAAGCCGGCGGATGCGAAATCAAAGCCAATCCTGTCTGTTCGGCACAGACATGATGTCTGGATTGTTTGACCCATTTCAAGAAACAAAATTGCATTTCATGGTTGAATACCGTATATTTTTTACGCATACCGGCGATATCAATGGATGGATTCGATTCGTTGTTCCGTAATTGATCATACGACATGGTTATAAAAAATAAGGAAATGTGCGTATCCTGAATAGGTTATTTGACATTTTATCATTATTTTTCCATTCCATGTGACTAATCGTTTATCGCTTTATATCATACTTACTTCAAAACTGTTAAATTTACTGTGATGTTAAAGAAGATTGGATGAGGCATGTACATTTAATTCTAAAATAATCAGGCTACAATGACTAACAACAAAAAATTAAAAAAAAAAAAAAAAAAAAAAAAAAAAAAAAAAAAAAAAAAACATTGAAAAAATGTTATATCTTTGATCAGTGGGTAAAAGAATATTGTTTTTATGAAAACCCTTGCCATATTTCAGTACTAACTACCTTTAGTGTATTACATATACATGCATAATACATATATTGTGTATATACATACTTATTTATCGAATTTCATGATACCAAAGTCCATCGAAAAATAACAACAGAGAGACTGATGTTGATTTTGCTTAGGTCTTTAGGAGTACACAAATACGAGACTGTTTATTGTCCTTCAAATCTTTTATGACTCAACAAAAGGATATTTTGTCTGGCAGCAATATATTTAAAACAGTAAAATGACATATAGGATGTAAAATATGTGTATGTAAATAGGATATAAAAATGTCTCACAAAAGTATATGGAAACCCTTGAATTTCTGAAACACTTATGTATAGTGTTGGAAACGATTGTCAAAAAACTGATTATTTTGTATGCGTACATAACAAATAATTACAACATAATAATGCTATAATTTTGGTCGATAAATTCTCATGAGTGTGCTGCATGTAAGCAAAGGGATTATCATGTTGGAATAATTTTGCTTTGTTTCACACAATGACGTTTAAATCCCTGCAAACTTCATATTATACCTATCGTGCGTAATGTCAAAATGAATCGTTGCTTCAAAAAGAATCGTTGCAACTATTTATAAATGGTTATCTGTTGTTTATACACATTCAATTAGTAAAATTCATACAGGTCGCCCAAGATGACAAAACTGAACTGTTACAGGCACGGTTTGATTTAGCAATTCTTAGAGCTGGAAAAGGTACATTTCACTCTTACATACAATTATTTTTCCGTACCTGTGATATCTATAGCTAAAACAAATTTATTAAACAGCTTACGTGTACGATTACAGAAACAACAGCAACACCTTTAGGTTTATAGAACACTCCAACGCAGAAACAGTATAAATGACTAGCTCCATCGAGGAAAACTGCTTTACAATGATTCTAAATATTTTGTTGGCCAAATTATGTTCAAATATGATTTGTTTGCCATTTTGTTGACCAAATTTTGTTCAAATATGATTTGTTCGCCTTCAAGCTTATCTCAATTATAAATGCTAATGATGCTTAGTTTATTTCAAGTATTAGAGCTACTTCTATTTCAAGGCGTCGTCCTTGGTGTTTGTTTCGATATACGGAGCCTGAAAGGCTTTCATATATCAAAATTTCTCAGCAACATGTGGACAGCAAAACAAAACACTTGAAACACCAAATAATGATTTTGGCTTGAAATTTCAAAACAGTACGATTTTTTTGCTACTTAGACATTTCATACAAACATTTGTATGTGAGCTAATACAGCTTGTCACTGTAGATCTAATTTACAAAACAATTGTTGTTTTATCTCAAAACTATTTTGTTCATATTCAGAAAAACAGGCACTAATAATATTGTGAAAACATGAATGTTGTGTAACGAACATCGCCTGTTACCGCAGCTCTAAAAAGTCCTCTCTCACAAAGCAGTCCTAAGTTTCATGAACTTCTTACTAGACTCCCTAGATTTAAGGTAATTTGAAGTGGCATGTGACATATTTTACGGATTATATACGTTTAAACATTTCCCTAGAGTTTGTCGCCTTCTCTTCGGTTCTTACAATCATTTTCAAAAATGACTTTCAGCGACGCAAGACCCGTTATGGAGTAATTTCATGATAATGGAAGATAATATTGTCCTGAGCTATCACTTAATTGAACTGATTGTTATACAAAAAATCAGACAATTTGATTATAAACCGTTTGGATTTTACATACTTTAAAACAAAAATTAACTTGTTTATCAGTGAAAAGTGTTAGATGAAACTCTGCTAATATAATGAAAATCGTGTTGTTTCATCAATTCATTTAGATAGTCTAAGGCATTTATTGCGTCATTAGACAATAATCAAAACGCGAAAGAATATAATATACAGCCACACTGTCACTGTAATAATTCAAAAGTTGGTATGCTATGTGAATATAATTTTGAGTTTAAAACCATACTATACAAATGCCAGTAAACTTAGTATGTGTTTCTGGATAGCATAAATTTGTGATATGTTCTTTACAAGCCTGAAGTATGTTGCAAAATTCAAAGTTGATCTATATTTGATACATGTATTGTTTGGTAACAGGGGCTACACAATATCAAATCGATCTGTACGACTTGATGCTTCTTTGGTGCCAGCAAGAGGGAATAGATAATTTCATTTCCTTCTTGTGGAATATCTTTTGTATGAAGCATTTGAGTTTTTCCCATTTGATGTATTTTTCTGTCAAAGTAACAATGAAAAAATCAAAAGCATTTGTACCTGAAATCATTCTACACTAGTCGTGTCCTGTTCACAACAAATGGTAAAGTATAGGCCATATATTAAAGTGCGTTATTCTGGTAATAACTTATAAGTAATTTGTATTGTTGAGCAACTCTTACAAATGGCAGCAACAAAAATATGTATTTTTGTTTTATCGGAAATTCTTTTTCGTCTGTAAGTATTACTAAGCAATGTAGGTAAATAATCTTACAAATTGTATTAGTGTAGTGGAGCTGAGGTGTTTTCTAAATAGCTTATTGATACCTTTCTCTCCCAAAAAACCAGTTGCTATAAAACGTGTTCTTATCAATACGGAGGCGACGTCTGTACATGCAGGTAAAAGTGTTCGCCAAATTTATCATCCACTAAAAATATATGCATAATTTCAGAACTGTTCGAAAATAACAGTACCACATATCAATAAACTATATACTTCGATATACTGAAGTATGAGTTGCTAATGACTAGAGTGGACATAAACATACATAAAATCAATCCATTAGAGAAATTTGGTATACTAAAAATTGCTGAAAATACTTGCTGTATTGTTTGAACAGGAATAACGCTCTTAACAAGCTAACAAAACATTCCACCATAATGTAAAATTAAAAAGTAGTAAGAAGTCGCGCTATGGCGAGAATGAATAGCCAGTAGGTTGCACCTATATAACTATATTTTTATTGAATTTGAATTAGTGCATATGTCTACCATTTTATTACTTTCGCATTTTTACTGACAAGTATTACATAAAATGTATAAATTGTTCTTAAGATTGGTTTAAATAGAAAATTCGTCATTAATGAACATTTCAAGCGAAAACACTAAAGGTCTATGCGAAAAATGAAGTGACGCATCCGATATCAAATTTGAACGTCCATATGCGAAATATTGAGTTATATGAACTCGTTCATTCTTCGAATAATACTGCGGTATTCGCGCTACATTTCCGTTGCAGAAATGTTGCATTTTTTGCATATTCCTCGATACATAGTAAATAACCTGTGAAAGTATAAAAGTGCACTACTGTCTCGCATATTTATTTTTATTATTTCTGACGTGTTAACCCTTTTTATATTTACTTAAAGACGTGTACATATTTCCTTTACAGGCTGATAGGTATATTAAGCATGCGCTCCATTTAAAATAAACCATTTTTATTTGGTCGTAAGAAATCGTCACATCAATCTTATATTGAGCTAGCTCCTTAGTTTCATTTTCAGATAAACAGCCTCAAAATTTCAACATCATTTAATGCAGTCATAGCCTTTTTGAAAATCTAAATAAACGGATAATGGTGCTCATAAATCTTTCTTGAAATTTAAGTATTGGTGGCAATTTTATTGAACAGTTTTGCCGCTGCATTTTATTTTTGTGTCAGCTCCAAGATGAAAAATGTGTCAGTTTAGTTCTCATTTTATTTATTTTTTAAAATTATTTTGCAATATCTACCATTGGTTCAATAAAATACTTTTAGGCATAGCTTACTATAATATTTAAAATAAAAAAGTAGTTAATTCAGAAGGTGATGAAACTAAAAGGATTTGGTTAGTGTGTGATGAAACAAAAATAAAAAGTATCAGTTTATCATTATACCTTGTTTGCTCCATGACAAAAGGCAGTGTAATATGCAAACATCTTACTGAAATATGGAGATAGCGCAAAAGTGTGTCTGAAAAAGTTTTAATGACGCATGTTATCGAAATTTCAAAGACATCAATAATATCCCTCTCTTAGACGGATTCAAGTTTTCGAAGTATACACTTATGTGAGTGACGCGACGAAACATTGCCCTTTGATGTTGCTATTTATTTAACAGCAGCAAAGAACATTCGACAAACGTACTAAAACATAATGGATCAACAAAAACCAAAATGAATTAATTTCATAAAGACGCATACAAATTGTATCAGTGCAATGTCTGTATACTTCTTTCTCCTAATATTTCAAGACGTCCGGCTAATGGGTATATTTCATAAAAATGTGATAAACTTTCAGTTCAGGAAGACTGCATTGAAATGTCCGGATATTAGCACATCTGGACGTGCAGAGTACATATAAATGACAGTAATAAACGCTGCTAAACATTTGATCAAGTCTGTGCTCTTTCTGAGGCGTCTTTTCCTTGCTAATAAGACAAAAAGTACAATGGTCAAATAGTCGAAGTGTCAGTATATGCATCAGGTTTCAGATAGTTCTCACACTTGGAGAGCTGCATAGAAACTAGCACTAGACATTCCAGCAATATTCTAAAAATTACTTTCGTGTTATAAATGTTTTTTCTACGGAAACGTGAAAGGGCAATCAGACGCTAATACGTTTTTATTTCATTATAGGTGCGGAAAAGCTATAGACATATGACGAGTTTCAAGACAGAAACTGCTGGAGCGCGATTTGTGATATCTTTATTATGGTCGTTTCTATTTTTCTCGATTGACATAGCCGAGTAACCATCTAATAAATTATCTTCAATTTTACATATTCATTGGTTGTAACATTTCTTGAGCGATGATCATTTTTTATACTAATGCATGTAATAGTATATTTTGACCATAAGAACATATTGGCCGCCAAGGAACAGTTTTGCATATTAAGAAGAAAAGGTCCGATTTGAATACAGATGGATGCATAACACCATAAGTGTCAACTTTATTATAAAACTATTCTGTAATGGTACGTCTAGATGTCAGGCGATGTTTTGGTCAAGTTGATTTTAACAAACACTTTAATAATAGAAGTTGTATATCGACAATAAATATTGTTTCACGTGTATAAAAATATGCATAAATTGTAATCTCATGGACGAAAGAAAGAAATCAGCCACAGATTTATTATTTTCTGTTTACAAGTTCATGCAATGTAATTAAGCTAGGTTGCATATTCCTAGGATTTGACATGTGACGTATGACCATGAAAAACGCGACAACAATTTCGATTTTATTACCTAAAAACAAAGAAAAAAATATTGAGGTATAATTCTAGTTTACAAACATTTACTAACTGCTGTATTTGTGTTAATCTTTTTACAAATTATTTTTTCCAACAAATTAAATTTAGAAGACAAAAGCGAATTCCAAATACCCATTTCTTTTGAAACACTTTTAATAGAATAGTTTGTGCCGCTGTTTAACTTACATGTGTCTGGTATACAAAGCAAAGCATGCCATAGTCCGATAAATAAATGAGATTAGACTCGTATTTGATAAATACAAAATGTAAAATACCACTGCAATGTCGTGATACCTTTTCCCAATGTATGTCTCCATAACCTTAGATCCCGTCTCTAGATTCCACTATATTTAGTTCTGCTCATGGTTTTCTTGTTTAGTGCAAAGCCATTATTTAAACTAGGGACCATACGCCGCTTTTCATGGAATTGCACTCTGTTTATCATTGAAGGTTCCATGTGCACCGCCGTACGAATACATCTGGGGATGTCTCTAAATCAGATTCTGCTACTTATAACTGTGTAAATTTAATGTTAAGTTCTGCTCAATCTGGAGCTAGCGGACTTTGACAGTAGCTTGCATTTCCAAAACCGGCTTTGAACAGGTTCAGTAAAACCGAGCCTGGTACATATTCATTTATGTTGTGTTGGCGACCTGTGGTTTTTCACTTTTTCTTTTTTGTCATGTATTAAAATAAGACCATCATTTCGGACGTCAAGTATTCCATGTTCAATTCTTTGATATGCATTTTACAATCGTCTAAGGCGACCGAGATATATTTATTGATTCCATGCATGATCAGTGTCTCACAATTCTACGAACAGGGAGACATAACATGTCATGTGCATACATATCTTATTGTTTTATTGGGATTTTTTTCTGGTCTGGTGCCAGTTTCTGATATTACCGATTAATCAACCTCGAATAGTACTGGTGCCGTCCGAAATGACATTCCTACGCCGATGTAATTTGATGTATGGCATTAAATTTTTATTTTTGTTGCTGTGACTCTGGATTTATGACATGATATTTCTTCCGTCGATGACATTTGAACGAATGTTACTATCTTATCATTGCGATGTAATTGATAAGAGATATTATTACATTACTGAATACATAAATTCCCAAGGGTTTCCATGTCATAATTGTTCATTACTTGTTTTACACGATACATGATACCCTTGACGCGTTCCCTGTTTTTCTAGTTTCAATTACGTTGTCGTCATACCTCCGCTGACATGACTAATCAGTGTAAGATCTAATCGGATGAAAAAATATGTGATGGTTATTCATTGCAGAATAATTTTAATCAACTACCAATAGTTGGATTAGATACAGTGGCTGTACTGGCTGGAGACTCATCAATACAGAAAAGTGGTTTCATTTAGTACATTTTCTATGTGATAATATCCGACGATACATATTCCGATTTATCTATCCACATGTGCGTTATAACTAAATGGCCGTTACAAACTGCTTGAACCTATTAAACATTTTTTTCATATTACTTATTTTTACAATTCATGTTTGTTATGGACTGATCCAGTCATGTAAGATTTTCAAAGGCGGTTTATGTCATTTATAGCTTTAATTAATGTAACACTTCCTGTCAATCTCAACAAAAATGAATTCTTTATAAATCGAGGTTTAAGCCGATATACCTATAGTTGTGCTATGTAGACAGTGACGTCCTGGTCGTACCTATCCACATTCCATGTAGAGAAAAAGAGAGGAAGCAATTATTGTCAATGATGTAGACAAAAGCCAATTTCCACACCAGATAAACTCATTTATTGTTTTTCTGTCGCTTCCCATTATTGTTAATGACGTTTCGTGTGCGTGTAAACAGACAAAAAGTGTTGAAGAAACGAAGGAAGATCAGCACCAATTTAATAAAATCATGAACATTGCAGCCATAACAACCGGAATATTGGACAATAAAATGAAGATCGGCACCAGTTTAATAAATCATGAACTTTGCAGCCATAACAACCGGAATATTTGACAATAAAATCGTGTTGCGATATTCTGGAGAAAGGATGAAATTGTATGGATATTACACAAGATATAGATGATCAAAGGCAGTTGCATCATTTTACAGAAAAGCTCTCCCTAAATGATATTCTTAATAGAATATTTTACTACTGCAGAACCTTTTGACAGATTGTATATGTCCAGGTTATTCCTTATTTGATTATTCAAAAATGGTCATGGAACACATTTATAACAGTAAAAATGTTGTGAAGTACATCTTAGTCATTTACAGAGACTTCCTTATTGATTTATAGATTTCTGTTTTGCAGTTTTGAAGACAGGTTTGTTATATCTCAAAATATAAAAATTGCATTGCATATTGTTTCGTTTGCTAGCTCATAGGAAAAGAAAAGCAATAAAGGTATGTATACGAGAAAACAAAGCAGAGGCCTATAAAACGTGCATAGTCTAAAACGTGCATAGTCTACTATATCATGTACTATATCATTTGATAGGTTTAATAGAAAATGGTTGGAAAAAGCTATGCTGGTGAATTTTATTAAGTGTTTTAATAAGAACAATCGATTTATTTTAGTAAGATTTAAAGATTATAAGGTACGGCAGTATGCAAAATTGAGAAATACTTCATTATCTAAATTTCATCAAAAACGTGTCTGCTGTTGATATTCACCTGTTACAGGATGTAATGTTTCCTTTAGTATTTGATTGAATCGAGTGAATACCATATCAACGTTTTTGTGAGTAATATACGTTGGTCATGATTGAAAGATATTTTGATCTTACGGGTACACTAAAGTTTCTAATAGTATTTATTTCCTTTTGCAAAATAAGTCTTCCAATTTATTGTTCCTCACCAGGGAAAGATATATTTGATATGTACCAGATATAGTTCATATTGATATTTAAATATCTCGCTGAAAAACAGATAGCCAGACATCGTACTAGATGGTATTATGATATTAGTAAAAGACAGCAAACAAGTTTGCGAGGCCACGCAGGCACGTTTCAAAATATGAAATCATATTTTTATCCGCATTCTCCCAAAGCTCGGTGACGACAGAAAAGAATGCAGAGCAAACGTCCATGATAGATATAAGTAACCGTCATATCTAGAGCAATGAAAACCATAATTACAATATTATTTATAATTATGGAATGATTATAGTTTAAGTATGGTTTGTTGGCCCACCTAGAAAATACAATGGAACATGTACAGCAGAACATTTCCAGAACTGTTTTTGTCTTAGTTAGAGTACAGGGTACAAAACAGAAAGAATAAAGTGACGTATGTCACTGACTTCTTAAGTTTTCTATGACCGTTATTACAATTTCATCAGTTTTTTATTGTTCTAATGTTTTGACGTTTTTTGTGTGTTTTCATATTTAAATTTAAGATACTTTAACTATTATCGAAAATAAAACGCAAAACGATATGATTTTTTACAATTCTCGTCTAGGGGATATTACGCATGATTAAATAGCGCCCCTGTCATGATAAACACGTTCAATTGCCCTTTACGAAAAGACATACCTAACCCTTTGGCGTCAAAGTCATCCTCTTCTAGTACAGAGATAAAGAGATCTGACCGGAGGTACAAAGCAGGAGAAAGCCATATAAACAGAGAGACAAATCCTTCAGATACATGCCTATACAGATCATTGAGCCTAGCTCTTTGCGAATAGAAGTCTGGTTCATTAACGTGCTCGAGGAATAGTACCGATACAAGCGAAACCGTTTGTCCTAGAAACAGTCAGTACGGGCCTCTACATGTTTTCAGTTATACATTTAAAAAGGTAGAAGTGAACATTTTAGAAGCATTTAACTTAGACCTGGTTGCAAATAGAAAGCATGCGATTTTACAAAAAAAAAACAACACCAGAAGTCTGCCTCTCTTTCATACAAGACAAGCTGCGAGTTTAAAATAGACTGAAACAATATCAGTACACTTATTAGTCGCCGGTAGAAACCGGCGACTATATTTGATACGCTTTAGGTGGCAGGGGAGCGGTTTCGTAGTTTGGCCCCGGTCGATTTTCTGTATAAACAGGACAGGGTAGATATAAAGGCATATCTATCTTACTGGTTATTTATCATTATTAATTCTTTAATATATCTGGGGAATGAGGAACGGTTAATGATTCTACATGGCGGGTGTTTTAAAATTCCTAGCTCCGTACTTCCGGTTGAGGCTAAAACATAAACATCAGAACAAAAAGTCGGCCAGACGCTCGCCTGTCATCCATCCACTTTTTTCAAGTGAAAATTTGGGAAATAAAGTGGTGGTTGAGAGACACATTCTACACCACCTGGGTATGCATCTATGTTCGCACTATACATATATGCTACGAAATTGGATTTAAAAATACAAAATAGATGAATGGGTTCAAAGTGAGGCCCGGTTAGGCTAATTTTGGTCTATAAATTTTGGTGATTTGGCCAATTTTCACTACATCTGGCATGGAAAGCGACAGGTGCATAGGACCGGAGAGTCGTCTTTATGTAGTCTATAGTATCTGCAATAGTCCATAGTAGTTTCAAAGAAAAATAAGCAAAAACGAGATTTCTATGGATATTTCAACACTGGTACCCACACGTCAATGTGGAATTCGCGAATCTGCACTCCCCTGACACCTTAAGGAAGATAGGCAAATTTTCAAACCACTCAAATATTGATTTTTGCATGTATTTAAAACCATTACGGAATGAACTGTAACCTATAGTGATTTTTATTCATTTCTGAGTACTAAATTCGGCCTAGCGAGTCCCAAAATGGCAGTAGGTGGCCAGATAATAATGAAGCTAAGGACCCCCAGCCAGTACGATTCGTATCATAAAACGGCCAAAAGAAGAAATTAGTGCCTAGATAATGACTTTTCATGCCATTTTGTTTAAAAGCAAGACCTGTGTCTATATCTAGCAAAGCCATTAAGCTATATAATGGCTGGGGTGGCCCCAAATGATGGATGGGTGGCCTTTAAGGGGTGTCCCGATAGGATAAGTACGGTAATCTGCATTTGTATACCAAAATTATGTTAAAAGTACATGGTTTTAACATTTGAAAGGCTTTTAAATGTAAATATCGTGTGAAATTAACTTTAAAGGCAGTAAATAGTTTTTCGGGGTTACTTTGATTCAGAATGCAAAGTTTGGCTGATTTTTGCGTGGAGGGGTGGGCACTTTTGTTGGCTTATTCACCGGCTATCTTGCAAGGTACGGCAATACTTTTTGTTCAATTGATATCACTATAAGTGTCTTAGGATTCAGGACAGGCTACATTTTATTTTATTTAAACATCTTAAAAACTTAAGGTGGCAGGGGAGCGGTTTCGTAGTTTGGCCCCGGTCGATTTTCTGTATAAACAGGACAGGGTAGATATAAAGGCATATCTATCTTACTGGTTATTTATCATTATTAATTCTTTAATATATCTGGGGAATGAGGAACGGTTAATGATTCTACATGGCGGGTGTTTTAAAATTCCTAGCTCCGTACTTCCGGTCGAGGCTAAAACATAAACATCAGAACAAAAAGTCGGCCAGACGCTCGCCTGTCATCCATCCACTTTTTTCAAGTAAAAATTTGGGAAATAAAGTGGTGGTTGGGAGACACATTCCACACCACCTGGGTATGCATCTATGTTCGCACTATACATATATGCTACGAAATTGGATTTAAAAATACAAAATGGATGAATGGCAGAGTTCAAAGTGAGGCCCGGTTAGGCTAATTTTGGTCTATAAAATTTGGGTGATTTGGCCAATTTTCACTACATCTGGCATGGAAAGCGACAGGTGCATACGACCGGAGTGTCGTCTTTATGTAGTCTACAGTACCTGCAATAGTCCATAGTCCATAGTAGTTTCAAAGAAAAATAAGCAAAAACGAGATTTCTATGGATATTTCAACACCGGTACCCACACATCAATGTGGAATTCGCGAATCTGCACTCCCCTGCCACCTTAAGGATTCTGCAGCTGGTAGGAGAAGTTATTAAAATGTGACAAAGAAAATGATATTGTGAATAAAAGAAAAATATGGCAGTTAATGAAAGGCTCACATAAAGAAATTAGGAGCTGAAAATTGCATAATATTTTTATTATTTCAAAAGATAGCTTTTTAGGAAAATAGGAAAAATGTATAAAGAACTTATCCCTACACTCCGTATCAATAGCCCTATCACTTGATCTTGAGCTAGATCAAGTGATAGGGCTATTGATTCGGAGTTCTGAAATAGGTAAACATTCTCACTTCACTGCAGGGAGAATGCCTTTACAATGGATTTACAACCATGTCTGATTAATAACCACAGTTAATCTATTTCTTATCACTTGCTAATAAATAAACAATTAGACCCTCAACCATTTCAGCCCAGTCTTTACAACATTCAACAGATAATTTCAGAAATGGCCTCTAGTAGTTCTTTGAATTGGAATAAAAATTAAATGGAATTCTAAAATATTGCTGATTACTAAAGAGGAAATAAAACAGGGTATTAGAAAAAGGATACAATTTTTTATTAAAAAATATATACAATATGCGTTTGTTTGTAAAACAGGCAATGAATTCCTTCTAAAAGCAAAATGTTGTCGAAGTAAGAGGAAAATTTTATTACCACATACATTGTCTAAAAGAATCAAAAGTTCTTGACTGACAATGCAGCTGTTTTGCTGGGTGAATAAAAATGTGTAGTTTCATTTAAACAATTGAAACTTAATTAAATTTTTGTGTGTTATTTATTCAAGATAATACTAATAAGTTTTGCAATGTGTACATGTGGAATGTAAACACACTGGGTGGGAAACTCTGTGTATACCTGTTTCGGATCACGTGATAAATTTTGTCTATATAGAGTATATGTATATCATTAAATTTCGTGAATTTTTTACCTTATTCTAAATTCAGTTCTCTGGCGATTTAATGCTCTGCATCAAAATTTTACTTGTACTTTATTGAAGAATGCTAAACCAGTACGGATACGAACAACTGAGAATTGTGGTATTAGAAAACGAACATTACAAGATAAATGAATTCAAAAATTGTTGGAACAAATCTTTTTAATCAAGTGTTACTGTTACAGAACCTTAGAAGTATCTTTTTTTTTCGAATAAAAACATCATGTTAGTCTCAAGCATCTTAATAATTAAAATCCACTTTAAAACATATCACTGTCGTAATTCATTTTCTGTTTCATACTTGCCAATCTAATTATATTCATAAATTTACTTTATATATACAAGGTATCATGGTATTTCCCAATTTCTGGGGTGGAAATATTTAAATAAATATCAAGAAAGTATTGGGTTACACAGGGCGGTCCTGATACAAATTTGAACATGTAGGGTTGACTCAGATAATCGGTTATATCTCGAAGCCTACACATTTCTTGAAACAAACTTATTGTTCTCTCTATCCTCTGCTCTTTCTGTAACTTGTATCAGAATCTCTTAAACCATATTTACCCAAGCATACGAATTTTGAATGGTAGATTCTGCAGTTAAGGTGTTGAAAGATTGTATAAAATAATCTATAAATCTACTGACAACTGTATGTTAGTTTTCTCTGGCAGGGAACTGGCTTACATTTTGTCTAAATTGTTAAATTTCAAATGTCTGATTTTGTATACAATTAAAAAAAATAATGTTTAAAGAAATCTCCCTTGAATTTAATTTTGCGATTCTTTTCAGCCTACACTTTTTAAAGATGCGATCAAAGGTCGTAATTATTTCTACAGTGAGGAAAATTTTAATGCATTGACAGGATATTTCTACCTTCAATTATCTTGTCTGTAATAGCCTTAAGTATTTTAACGCTTTTAATGCTGTTTAACTTCATGGAAAAATCTCATCGACTCTCTAATCATTTCCTCTAATTTTATTAAAATGTGGAGATGAGTAACCTAGTAAGAAAATAGCATTGCTAATGCATCTCGTTATTCTTTCTAACAATTTGTTAAACTAAAAATGTAAAGAATATGTATGACATGCTAACAATATTAATAAAACAGTTATTAGAAGTATGCAAAATTCAATTAAAATGCCTTTCGTAAAGCAGGTTCATGTAGGTCTACAATAGAGATTATCAGAAAAATGTGTTATGTTACATGTAACTCGAAGTTCATCCAAGTATTCTTTGTACCGGTGGTAAAAGTATAAACTACAGGGAGTGTCTCTGTGAGGCAATGTGACCTGCGCACGATTGAAGATAAATTACCACGTGTGCAATGTGCATAGTACACATTTGTCGAAATATCGAAAAGGGTGTTTAGGTGAGGAATGCGCGAACGAAATGACTAGTTTATGACTATGGTTCTTATACTATACCTTGGGATAGGGTATAACATGTACAATGGCTTTTTCACTAGGTCTAGTACCAGTGAGATTCACTTCGAAGTAATGATTGAAAATTGATCTCTCATATAAAAACGTTGAAACTAACATTGTACAGATCTAACAGCTTTATCTTTGAAACGTAGGCTATAAAATCTACATTGTAAAAATTTATAGATCTACTGTGTACATTCTTGCATTTAGCGCTGCCAATTTCCCGACGTTCTCCATTATTGTATATAGCGCAAGAGACGGCTGCAATGTTACTTCATAATTTGTGGAATTATAATTTCAGGTTTGTCCAATGTCATTATACAAACGAATTGTTCGTCTTTGTGTTTCAACAGATTGTTATTGTTATCAACATACCTAATTCTATGACAACCCGTATAATTATTCCACAGATCTATTTTGGAATTGTAGATGACAAATCGACAATGTGTCATGTACTGCCCGGTCATTCCTCGCAAAGATATGAACAGGTTTGACATGTATCTTTTCCTGAAATGGAAATATACTAAATATTTACCTTTTTACTCGGCGAATTGAACAAAATATAAAAGGTAATTTATCAGGCAAACATCTCGGTAATATGTCGTCAGGGTATTACCATGGATGTCGAGAAAATAGCAGAAAATCGTCAAAAAAGTAATTTAAACGATAAGGTATATGTTTATAATATTGTCACTTCTTTTGAAAGAGCCGTCCATTTTGACTTTCATGTTGTATATACTTACTTTCCAAGTCCTTTCCTGTTATGTCAGACAAATAGAACGGAAGTAATCAGTAACAACCATTTAACTTGCTGGCGGCCCACCAACCGGCAACATCAGCACTGACCCATTAGGGATCGCATCTCATCTCCACACAAGACGGATGTCCAAACCATTTAGACACGGTGTTTTGTAAATATAATTATCTTATTCAACGAAATATTTCTTTCCAAATTCATTTTCAACGATAGGTTAAGAAACGGCATTGGAATACATTTGAATCAAACAGTAGCATAACTATGCTTTGATTTCACTGATACGGATTTACGCTAATACTGATACGGATTTACGCGAGACAGTCTATCAATATCAAGCTTTGGCAGAGAAATCGAACATTCGTTGTTTTGAGAAATGTTCTCATTTTTCTCATTTGACAACTTAATATTTAAATATGTGGAATGATCCTTTGGAAGTACATAATGCAACCTTGCAACATAATAGCAGACTCGGTTGGATTGGTTTGATTGAATCTTTAAATAGGAGGTAATGAAAAGTGTAACAACCCATATCCACCCACCCCAACTCCCCGTTCATGCACCGGTTTAAGTGGAATTCTTTAACTATAAAAATGAATGTGCTTTATGATTTCAAATGACCAGAAAATATATCAACAGCTCTAAGAAATCCGTTTGCAGTATATATTAAGTTTCTAACTAATATTACAAATCAACAGCTATAAAAGGCCTAGTAAAATATCTCAGAAAACAGTTTCTTTTGTAATTTTATTTATGGAAAGCCAAATCAAATGCCACACATAAGTTATAGTATATTGTTCTCTGCGAACTTTCGATCTTACAGTTTTCCTACAGACCATTTAGTTTTTACTTTTTTCTCGAGCTATCGTATTTGATTTGGCATTTAAAAGGACTCTGTGACTGTTTAATGTGTAATAATGTGTAAAATACATTTAAGTAAATAACATGTAACTTCTCAGATGAATTGCTTCTGGAAGGTGTCAGTGGGCTACAGATGTAATACTAATTTCACTTTTGATTTCCTATTTACCTCATACTTTGACAGCAGCGTGTATGTGTAAATTTTCATGTTCATCTGCCATATCCTAATAATATACGATAGGGTGTGTTTGTATATGAATGTCAAATTATTTCTTCAGTTCTCTTATGTCTCGGCATACCATTCCAACTTAATTGCCTGATTTACTTAGATTTGAAAAGTTAGTTTAAGACAAGCTAATATTTGCGATAAAGCAACTAGTGCTACACTCAATGCACTGTGTTTGTTCGTTCTCTTTTGTCGATGACAGTTGCCTTTGGAGTAAATTCAATAACTGAAGTCATTGAATCTTATAATCATGCGTAAATGTATATTGATGTTCGTTTATATACTCATCTGCCTTTCTTCCTTGTCAACGTGGGACAATAGAAATTTGCATTTGTCGATTTGCATATAGTTATTTGCATGAAGTCCAGATCTATATATGGAATATTCTTATGGATAGTTATACCAAAGGCATGTTTCTTTGATAATATGTGAAATGCTAGAAATCCTAGAGCAATTAGTGGAATTTATTTATTCAAAGCGTTTGGAACATGGAGTCAGTTCAATGTTAACCCGGTCCCCCGGTCCCAGGTTGATGTTGCACATTTTTAGCTCACCTGAGCTTTTGTGCACGTAGTGCTTAAGATGAGCTTTTGTGATCGCCCTGTGTCCGTCGTCCGTCGTCGCCCGTCGTCAACAATTTGACTGTTAACACTCTAGAGGTCATAATTTTAGCCTAATCTTAATAAAACTTGGTCAGAATGTATCCCTCAAAAAATCTTGGACAAGTTCAATATTGGGTCATCTGAGGTCAAAAACTAGGTCACCAGGTAAAATCAAAGGAAAAGCTTGTTAACACTGTACAGGTCACAATTTTTACCCAATCTTAATGAAACTTGGTCAGAATGTTACCCTCAATAAAATCTTGGACGCAGTTGATATTGGGTCATCTGGGATTAAAAACTAGGTCATCAAGTCAAATCAAAGGAAAAGCTTGTTAACACTCTAGAGGTCACAATTTTGGCCCAATTTTAATGAAACATGGTCAGAATATTACTCTCAATAAAATCTTTGATGAGTGATGTTGGGTCATCTGGGGTCAAAAACTAGGCCACTGGGACAAATCAAAGGAAAAGCTTGTTAACACTCTAGAGGTAACATTTATGGCTGTATCTTAATGAAACTTAGTCAGAATATTAATCTTGATGATCTTTAGGTCAAGTTCGAATCTGGGTCATGTGGGGTCAAAAACTAGGTCACCGGGTCAAATCGAGCGACCTGTGGAGTTTCCACTTTTTCTATTCTTTTCAAAGGTATTCTAGTATTGTTCAGACAAAACTGATTGAAACTAAAGAAAACATTTCAGATAACAGTTAACAACAATGGTAAATGTACACATGAACGCCAGAAGTTATACTTTCACGAGGGGTGTATAATTCAGAATTATGGACAGCAAAGATAGTCCTGAAGTGTATGACTGTTTTTAATGTAATCCTAAATCATTAATTTCAGACCATCAGATAAAATCGTAAAATGTTTCCCAAGGTCTTTGCATTTCTTACTTATAATATGTACTATTATTGTTATTCAAGACTTATACATAGATAACTGACAAGCGTAAATAACAATTGTTGTGGGCAAAAATCTTGAAAGTAACGACTTTGACCAACTAGTGCCTTCTAGGAAGTCAAGAGACAAATATTCAAGAAATTCGTCGAATTTTGAACTGAGCACATCCATTTGTTTGACTGAATGAGGTGTTAGTCATTTTGGAAATATGGTAAATCAATTACGATGATTTTAACTTTATACATGAAGTTACATTTCTTAAATTTAATTTCACGATGCCAAACACGATGAAGAGTTTAATAAAAAGTATTTTCGAAAACTAGATATTATCGAAATATTACATATAAGTATGGTGTGTCCCTTTTAAAATGATTTTCGTTGCTCCAAAATATAAAATAAATATCTTTAGATATGTTTATCTTTTCAAAGTCCCTTATAATTTAAAATTGGAATACATATTCTAAAGATTTCCATCGGTAGCAATATAACAAAGTAAATACCGATTTAAAAAAAAAGTTTTTTGGAAGTACAGTCTTATCTGAGAGTACAGCAAAATAAAGGAAAAGTGTGAAAACCGAACAGAATTAAATTTTGCAGGACGTGGCTCATTTTTCCTCTATTGCAAAGTATTTATGATTCTTATCCTTTGTTCCATTCTAGTGAAGGAAAGCATGTTTCCATTGCTTTGTAAGATTGGAAATATCATATTATTCAGGTTAGTATATACTTAATTTCATTTTTGCTTTGAGATAAAAGATGTTAGTTTGTTTGATGAAGAGTGTCCACGTACTTTAAGGATCATGAGCAGACAGTGAAAACCAGTCCATGATGACTGGTTTTGTTGCGTTTTATTTTATCTTCTTACAGACAGGTATTGCGATGTATGTTTTGCCGTGGAATATAATTTTGAGTTAAAAAGATTTTGATGCTCTTGTCTATAGAATAGTAAACTGTAAAAGAGATAGTGAAACAACAAAACAAACACAACGGCTATGGCCTATCATCTTCTAACTAGCAACATACTGACACAGTTCAAATCATAGATACAATATAGAATGCCAGCCTATCATCTTTTAACTAGCAACATACTGACACAATTCAAATCATAGATACAATATAGAATGCCAATGTTTCGGAAGCACGATTTATGCACTTGTGGTTCATAGTTCACACTGATTTCTGTAAAATACACGTCTCTTTATCTTTGACAGTATTCAGTTAAGTAATGTTATAACAACAATTTGTGACAATTGAAGGAGACAGCTATACTGTTTGATTTATTAAACATTTTGTTGATTTATGTCATTTCATGTCTGGGTTTGTTATTATATCATTATATAGAAGGATCGATTCTTCTTTATCTCGCAATTGATTGTTTTATGTCGGCAGACATTATGTTTTCTTTGTAACCTTTATAAGTACATTGTAGTTTCATACTTTTGATAAAAGTGAGTCCGAAAAAAAAGTATTAATTTAAGTTTTGCTTATAATGCAACTAAAGGGTACCGCACATCTTTCCTTGTTAACAGTGAATCCGTTTGGCGCACGTGGCCGTTATTCTGGCATACAGCATGAAAAAGCTCATTGTCGACAAGTTCACAGAAAGAAGTCAGCACTGCCCTAACCAAAAAATAGAATTATAGTTTTGCTTTTATTTTTGTCAAGAGTGCTTATCAAGAATGAAACATTACAAAATTGCATTAGGTTTCTACTCGATGAATGATATTTCGATTTCACACTTAACATAGAGATGAAACATCATGGCTATATCGTAAGATTCGTATAAGGATCACACTAACTTTTACTGTAAAGCTAAATTAATAAAATTAAGTTTTATATACTGTAAAACCATTAATATTTTTAAGGACGGTTGCGGCAGTTATTGGTAAAAAAATCCCAGAAATAGAATTTGTTCAAACTTTGTATTTGAACACAGTGTGATGTTAGAAACAGAATTATGAAACAAGATCGAAGGTCACTATGCTTGTTCAGGAGTCATCTGCCCTTGAATTTGAAAAAAAATCAGATTTAAGGCCAGAAACCTCCTAAACAAGCAAGGTGACCTATGATTGGTTTTGCATTTTTCTGATTCTAACATGAAACTGTGTTCATATAAAAAGTTTGAAAAAATTCTATTGTTGGAAAATTTTTGCAACATGTCTCATACAAGAAACTGCAGCAAGTGTCTTTAACATGCCTTATTTTCTTTGGTTTCGTGGTTGAGTAAATACACGAAATTAATTCCCAACTAGCAAATAAAATTCCCATTCATTTTATGTCCAAACATTTGGATTCTAAATATTACATACCGCTGAAATAGTCGCTTTTCTAAAAACCACGAAATTGCATGTCTGTGAAAACATTATGATTTAACATTGTATGGCCTTTCACCACATGCAATAAACCTGCCTTTATTTTTTGCCTATTCTACAGCGAGCTTTCAAACAAGGTGAAAAATGTTAAGGAAATACACAGGTACCTTACAGTAATCACAGTGACGCCTTTAAACACTTTAAACAACAACAATACTATTCGTCAGATATCTGTTGGTCGGCGGAATTGTCAGGATATTTGTAACTTTCTTTTCAGTCCAATATCAAGACTTAACTGCAATTTAAGGATGATGTCTATCAATATATGAAACTCTTCTACGAACTCAATATATTTTGTTTATAGGAGTCCGTATAAAATATCTCTAGATATAGAACATTTCATTCCATGTCAATAAATTTCTTTTTAAAAAGTCAGTAAATGAAGTATCTTGGTATGTGTAATATTTCTATAACTTAATTCATCGATGAGGGGCAAGTGATTTGAAGTCAGCGACCTTAACCACTCGGCCTCGGAGGCCCCCTTATTTTATAGTAGTCAATGATTTATCTTGATATTTGTAGTTTAGTTTATACTAATGTATCTTAGCTTATTTGAACCACTCTCGAGTCAGCTTCCTGGAAAAGCCAGTACTAGTGTCATATGAAAAGGCGTGGTTCTAACGTACTTTTTTAGTATCTCATTTTAATGCATTTCGTTTATTGCGGTCAAATACAAATGGCTGTGGATATGTTATCGTTGTGTCCTTTTCTTTTCTAACATCAATTCTTCCTAGAATACCATTTTTAAAGTGTACCTTTTTTCCAACTGCCTTCGGTGGATAATGTGGTGCAAATGATCTTAAGCAGAAAACTAGATGTAATAACCAGAAACAAACGAAAAACATTACAATTTGTCCTTGAATAAATTTACATGTTCATATGTCATTGAACTGCGCAAGAATTGTGAAAGGATGTTCTAAAATTAAGAACGCTAATAAAGCATTGTATTGTATTGATTTTATTTTCAATTACAAGTAGCTTGCACTTCGTTGATGAATTTCAAAGGGAGTATCTAGAAGAGTCAATTTAAAATAGGAGGCACTTGATTGCATTGCTAAATAAAAAACATTGTTTGTGTCTTTCCACATTGGATTCATTACAGTTGTTAAATAAAATTGATACAATTTCGACCATGTCTGGAATTAAATTATTTCATTCAACTTTTTTTATGAATTTCAGTATGAAAACACACTCATGTAAAATGTTCAATGTAATTCCTTCTTACATGTGTGTCCATTCTTTCACAGATCAAATCGTTGTACAAAAGAAATTCCTTTAACTTATACTGCTGCATTTATTGATGCATTTGTTCCAGATGTACTTGAGATATTGTGCGTAGCGTGCTTTAAGGATTGTAATGTTAGTATACAAATAACATTGTAAATATTTCTTTTTAGATAGCAGCGAAAGATGATCGAATGCTACAAGGAACAAATACATTCCCCCAATGCAGTATATGTTCCATTTACTAAGCCAAGAAAGAAATGAAAATATTGACATCGGATATAATTTAGTTGTCTGAACATATATTACATAATTCCTTATTGTCAGTTTCGTCGCGAAAGTGTCTGGTCCAAATACTAATCATTTCAAAACAACGACAACTATAATAATAACATATATGTATATACGTATGTTTTTACAAAGGATTGTTACGCATCTTTAAGTGTATTATTTCACAATTGTAATATTTTAGTTTCAACAATTTTAGTAATATCTAGTCAAGCGTGCATACTGTGACTCATAATTCGAGTGGTTTAGTTCTACCGAGAGTTAACAGTTCACAATGTGTACATGCTTTAAAACGGTCCGTTATATATTCGCAGTAAAATGCAATATCTTCTCAATTATGTTATTATTGCTATCACTCTAAGTAAACTTCGAGGATTGATTAGCATTTGTATAAAAAATATCTGTTAACTGAAATTGTTTTAATTTGATATTACATGCCATTTTCCATTAAATCATTAATTATGATGTGACATTAATTAACTTTACGCACATTTGAGAGTTTAATAGTTTAGGTAACTTATATAGTGGACGCAACTTGATCCCGATGGTTGACCTTTGTATTATAATACATAATGAGGCACAACCTATTATTGAAAAGGAGTGTACGTAAAACACGAGCTGCACGAGAAAAAGGAAATATAAATTTGTGTAAATATAAATTAGTGTATTGGAAAGTTTTACCTGATCAAATGTAAGTTTACATACTTTGATACTGCACTGTTTACAAATTAATTCCATATAAATATACACGGATACCCTAAGCACCCTTGATTTCTACAGTGAAATAATCGATATGAATAATCAGCCTAAGGTCAACCATCGCGGTCAAGTTGCGACTACTATAGGTCCAATGGGCTGGTACTTGTTATCATTGTACATAACTATTTGTCTGTAATATATGATAATATGCATTAACCTTTTACTTACTTACTTACTACTCGCTCACTCACTCACCCACTCACTCACTCACTTACTTACTTACTTACTTACTTTTAAAACACAGAACAAACTAGCAAAAATTGGCTTTTGAATTTATACGACCTGTAAACACATGTTGCATTTGTTTATATGTTTAATTTAACTAAGTTAACAGTATATGACTTCTTTATTATGTAAAAAGAAACATAATACGCGATTTCTTTTCCAGCATACACTTTTCCAGCAGTACAATCTAATATCATTTATTTCTTATTTCAACACTACATTGAGGACAATATTAATGGATAGACAGAATGATTTTTTTCCAACTCCAATTATCCACAATTTTCTCTGTGATAGCCCATTATAACGTATATAATGTTTTTAACATCGCGGCGAGTTTCTGTAGATAATTTATTCTACTCGTTTCCTCTAAATTGGTTAGAAAAGCCGAGATTGAATGTAACCCTATTACTTTACATGAAAAGAATGGGAAATATACCGCTCTTCGGCATTTCGTTGTAACACATATAAAATGTTGGAAAAAAATAAACATCTAATCAAGTTCAGGCATAAAATGTTAAGAATACTACGGAGAGAACAACTTCTTCTCATCGATTCTATAAAGTATAACAAAGTACTACAATGGAATATTTCAGATGAGTTTTTCAAGCAGTTATATAACATATATTTTATAGGGAACGCACACATATACGCTCGTGTTATTAGATTGTAAAACACTGCTATCGACTTCAAACCTGTCAGAACGCTGAACATTTATTGTATTAATGTTTTTTTCACATTTCTCATATAAACGTCACGGGTTAGAACTTTTAAAGATCCATTTTAGCAGCCAGTAAGTTTAGACCTTACATTTCATTTGTGTTAGTAAAAAAAATAAGTCAACAATCTGAAATAAATAAGCAAAATATTTTTACATATCGTCGTTTTACTTGTTTTAATTGTACTCTTTCCATTTTCACAACAGAAAAGGTTATGCATCATTCAGTTAAGCTTATTTTGCACTAACATTTAAGCCTTTGGTTACATGCATTGGTGGCATGTACAATGTACTTGAATTACCCACATCGATAGTTGCTCTACGTTCATATTTTTCTTCAACGTTATGTCTGTGCTACGCTATATACCATCCACATAGGACTATTTAAGAGCATAAAAGACATTTCTACCAATCAGTGAGCATTAACTGGTCATGTGATATTTATCTTCAAAATATCAGAGAAACTGAAACTATTAAATATATCAAACCTACATCAACAAAATGTAAGTATAATTTGTTAAACTCTGTATATAGGATTATTATTCAGACAATCATTATGTTGCATTATGTCACATTTCTTTTTATTTCTTTATTATATCGTTTGTGTACACATTTCGTATAACTGTTTTCGAAGACATTATTTCATATTTTCTTTTGAATCTTGCGGCATAGATAAAAGATGTGTGAAGATGAATGTTTAAGCTTGTTTTCTCGAAAACACCAAATCGCTTGATAGAGCGGTTTAAAAAGGCGACGATATCTTACCAGTCTCTACGTTACCATATAAGCCATATTTATAGCCCATTAAACATTCTCGAGATAAGGGACCGTTTTCGCAATTTCCAAAACTACACGACACTGACTATTTAATGTGTATGAACACATTCATATGTGAAATATCATTTGCACATGCTGTATATGCTAAAATAGTCTTTGTACAAGATCAGAAGAACGTTTACTGATATATAAAATGGGATATTTCGAGTTCTTTCTTATAACTACCATTCATGACTAGTTTCCTATAAATATTTTTGTTTGCAACATAATGATAAAAATGCATCTTTTCTGATGTAGATATGTTTACAATTTAAAACATTCTGTCAATATATAAAAATTCTTGGAAATGTCTTTAACCTTATAACATCGGAATATATTTCCAAACACATGATATTATATTTGTGACAAACTGTGTTTGTTTTAAATCGATATTAAATAGATTTGATCACTATGGACTAGTAGCCAATATTCAATTAGCTAATAAATAATATAGTATCTTTTTTTCTTTCTGTTATTTCACATCCGCTGCCTTTGAAACAAATTCAATAATATAGGTCATTTAAATTCTATGGATATTCAAATCCGTTGATATACTCATGACATATCCCTGTTTACAAATTGGGACTATTTAGCATTCACATATCTGCATCTTCAGTATTGTTTTAACATGAACTCCTAAGAGCTGAGATTTTTTAAGATGAGATCTTCTCCAAGCTAGGAATATGTTAAGGACTATGCTATTTCGACAATGCAAAATTCGTATGTAAAACTGAGATTGTCGTAACAACGCGAGAAATGCACGGGGATCAAAAAGAAACTAATAATTATAAGAAAATGTATCTCCGAATAAATTATAAAGTATCAATGACACTCAAAAACATGTCCCAACAGTGCACTAGAAGAAAATGCATAGAAATTTTCGGGGTAAGTATTTGGTACCGTAAGTCTCTCATATATATACAATAGATATATTCTTCAATCAAGGATATGTCAGTGTAAATGAGCTGAGCGTTAGCTTTCTAAGAAAACGCCGTTAAACTATGTTACACGAATCACACGTGCACCGCTCTTTTACAAAACTGTGTCCGCCATGTTTTCTTCAGTGAACGAAATAAAAGGAGTATTTCCTTACATTTCCTTATTGTAGAGTACGACTGACTTTCTAATCTAAATAAAACATCACTTTTTTATAACATCCCACTGTCCGATCTTTCTGATCACTTAACGATCACTCACAATTACAAAATAAAACCAACGTGTCATCAAAATTATCACTTTACACGGCTTCATGGACATCACGGCCTACTAACATTAAATTTGTAATCATGCGCCAACCAAACAAATGATGAAAGATCGGTACTTTTTCAAAGACATGTTTTATTTCCTGTAATTTTCTGATATTCTAACCTTCAAACAACTGAATTGTATGCACAGAAATAACGAAACATTTATGCAATATAGCTTTTAGTATAAATTTTGGATCTATCTTTTTCCAGCCCAACAACAGACATGTATATGTCACAAACCCGGTCTGTCCTCGAAATCAGTGTCAAAGGTTACTAGAACATAAATACAATAAATAAACAACCGTTTACTATGTTCTTGTAAGTCCTGTAAGATGAAACGGCTCGTGTTTATACATTAATATATATTCCGTATCGGGAACATTGACAATCACAAGTCGATCCTTACCACGAACATGAAAACAGTTACTTTTATGCCTTTGTTTACATTTCAAAAGTAACTATTCACATATATGTTCAAGAACGTAAATTTCGCGCTTTCCGACCCACATGGTGTGTAAACTTCTGTATTTAAAAGTATGGTGTATTCGGCAAACCATTTGTAACTTCCGACGTGGTAAATGTCATTGTCAGTTATGTTTACGAAATTTAATTGAATATTTATGTTTTATACTTGCAAAAGAAAAACTTGATGGTCATGGCCGCTGGCTTCGAATTCCTCGCCCATCACCGACGTGGGATCAAAAACCCACTTGAGGTGTGAAACTTTTCACGTAAGGAAGCCATCCAACTGAGGTTAGTGTCTCGATCCAGGTACTAGTCTGAGCCTCAAAAAATGTCTGGAGGGACCCCTGGAGCCTTTCACCACCAACAAAACCTGGGAAAAGTTCATTGTGTCGTTTCGGTGTTACTCACAATCAAACAAAATAAACATTGTTCCCGTTTTTGTTTGTTTGTTTTATATAAATGAATATGCAAAAAGGGTTTGTTTGTTTCAGTGTAACGTCAAATATAATATTACAATTATATATCAACAGTGAACGCCACATGCATTATTTGTTCACGAGGGGTTATGCTTTAATCTTACAGGTAAAACAAATATATTCCTATTGTATAAAGGGTAAAGGTAAATATTTTGTATATGTGTGTGTACTCGTGGAATTAAATGTTAAGTGTAAAAAGTATATATTCACAGTTCAAATCATCCATGCTAAATAATACGTACGATATGTTTGCTTTCTCACTGTCTAACATGTTCGAAATGATTTATTCGATTTTTATCATAGAGTTCTAGTTTATTTTTCACCTTAAATTAAAGCAAACGTGTTCAATATAATTTTAAACACACTCTGAAGTTTAGTAGGTTGTAGCATTCTCTAGGTCAATGGTATTTTTTGTACCTTCTGTAGTCAGTCATTATCTATTGTAAAAAAACTCTTTTTAACCAAAGTGGAAAAATTCAGGTACTTGAAAATGCAGCTTTCTAAAGTTAGAATTCTCGATGTCATTTGTCAGACATACCTTGTAAATAAATAATATTATTACAAAATTAATACTGCTATTTCTTTTGTTGCACTTTGCGGACTTATGATAAAGTTATTTATGTGCATCTGTTCACAACGAAGCACTGACCCTGAGGACTATGTATGGGAAAATATAAGAGTGAACTATCTGTTGACTGAAAAAGGGCAATATTTATTTTGCCGAACAATACCTTAACAAATATATATTTTCACATATCTGGGCGAAAAATACCGCTTAACAAATATATATTTTCACATATCTGGGCGAAAAATACCGCCATTGCAAAACAATACATTAAAACAAGAGGACCATGATGGTCCTGAATCGCTCACCTATTTCCACATGACCCAGTTAATAAGCATTCAGACCAACTTTCATACAGATCCCATGAAAAATATGGCCTTTAGAGAGGTCACAAGGTTTTTCTATTATTTGACCTACTGACCTAGTTTTTGATGGCACGTGACCCAGTTTCGAACTAGACCTAGATATCATTAAGATGAACGTACTGACCAATTTTCATGAAGATCTTGTGAAATATATGGCCTCTAGAGAGGTCACAAGGTTTTTCTATTTTTAGACCTACTGACCTATTTTTTGAAGGCACGTGACCCAGTTTCGAACTTGACCTAGATATCATCAAGATGAACATTCTGACCAACTTTCATAAAGATCCCACAAAAAATGTGACCTCTAGAGATGTCACAAGGAAAAGTTTACGCACGGACGCACGCACGGACGCACGGACGCACAGACGACGGACGTTGCGTGATCACAAAAGCTCACCTTGTCACTATGTGACAGGTGAGTTAAAAATATATATATTTTCACATGTCTGGGCAGAAAATACCGCCGAAAAATACCTTAACAAATTTATATTTTCACATATCTGGGTGAAACATACCGTCCTTAACAAATAGATATGTTCTCATATCTGAATAGAGTTACAGTCCAACACCATAACAAATATATATATTCACATATTAGGGCGGATATAACCGCCGAAAGCATATCAAGAAATGTAGATGAATTTGCATATTAAGAGAAATCTTTCAAAATTAGAAAATTGTCACTTGAAAGAGGAGGCGGAATGGCATGTGGTGGTAAGATAAAACCAGAAATTAGCCAAAATAAAATTAAAGAAAGAAGCGTGCTATTCACTCTTGAATGCTGACGAAGAAGGAAGGTGCCGTTTCACGATTGGTTCAACGGTATAAAAGGAATTCATTGACTGGCTTTTACCGTAGTATATAAATTAACATAATTCAGAATAGGACCGATTTGCTCCAAATGTACAACAATGACATAAATAATTTTATCTACCTATAAAATTCATATATATATATGAGCAGTACAATTCCTGTAAATGAGCACTACGTAAGCGCTATACCTATAGTTCGGACTTCTTTCATGTGTAAAGGCATGTGCACAAAAATAACAAATTTTGCCAACACCTGGTAAATTGTAATGTGTTTTTTAGAAAAGTAATAAACGGAAATAGAAAAATAGCTCTCAGCTCATTTACACGGATAGTTTAGCTTTATTATGTATGTTATAGTTTTTCGCAGTTATGCACGATGACATAGAATACTTACCCCGAAAATTGTGACACGAACATACTGATAACTTTTCCCACTTTACTTTTTAAATTAAAGTAAGAGTTCAGCACTTCATGGTTTTGATGTATTGTCACATTGGAATAACGTTTGTTTTACAGTAACTTCGAAACTAATCAGAAATAATATCATGTACCCCACCCACCTAATTCATAATTTCAAAATAGCATAGGCCTTAACTGTCTTATTTTCATTTCCAGAAAGTACTGTGTAACAAGTGATGATGACATTTCTGACAATGACAATTCATTCAATTAATGTAAACTGATGACATTTTAATATTTTGAAATTTCAAGAGAAAAAAATATTTAAAAAAATAATGAAATTTTTTGGTACATTCTAATCTCATGTTTATCATATTTCGACAATATAAACGAATAAGATGAATTTTCGAATAGAATCTCTAAAAAGGGTAATGCACTGCAATGCCTCAACCAGTGACGCATGCAGTGCATGTAGCAAAACACAGCGCCAGATTTCTTCTAGGATATAAGTGATGTACATGTATACTAGGGAAACACTAGTTCGTTTATACTGGACATGTTATGAGAATATCACAAAAGCCATAATTACAAAAGAATGGCATGGAATGATCATATTGACGATGATAAGAAATATCTCGTACCGACAGCCTTTCCTCGAGCTTTGTCTGAAGGACAGATATTGCGAGATTACACAGCTTAACCTCTGTCAGCTGCAAAACTACGTCTCAGGGCAATAGTGCGGACCTGCAAAATTGCTTGCTTTCGTTTATATCCGTTATCTGCTGTCGACATACCAACACGTTTTCCTAAAGAGTAGCCACCTCATGAAAACAGACCAATAAGCAGGAAGTCAGTAGACATAGAGGAAAACGAATTTCCGTACATTTTCCTCCTTTAGCTGATAAAACAGCTCTCAGACGCTTCTGTGTTGTCATTCAATAAATGTTTTAAAAATGTCTGCTACACATACATACTTTTGTCAGTTATAAAGAGCATACACCAAAGACCTTAGCATTAACAAAGAAGAACTGAAATCTTTTAAGACACAGCACTTTCTTCTGCAACAGACTTGCTAGGATTTTGTGACAATCTATTATCTTTAAGCAGTAATTAGGTTCTCAACATATTGTGTCAGCACATTTCAGTGAGATTTTAAACATAACTAACTGATAATTAAATTAAATTTGAATATTTTATTGATGACGATGATATAACACGGTCATCACCAAGTTATGTCATCTTAAAAACAATTAAGTTCATGAAGCAAATCAGCGCAATAGTAGCATTGTCGACATTTTCTCAATCACTGTGGCAAAATTGTTTTTCGTTAACACGATAGGCATATATGTCTAGTTTTCTTATATGGCGAGTTTGAATATTCCAGAATTTATCAGTAGGTTACATTGTCATGATAAATGTTAATTGATTTAATACACTGATATCTAATTTGAAATATGTACTTCTATGTTGTAAAGAGGCACATGTATTAAATAGAATAAAAGTGTACCAAAGCATACAGTAAAACAACGTTTGTTATGAGCAAGTGTTCATGAGCAAACGTTCAAACTATTAAAGAGTAACTTATTATCAAGAAATAACTTAATTTATAAATGCTTTACATACATATTTACACTTTAAATTACAGGATATGTATAATACCTACAGAACGTGACATTTTCACTGGCTTAAGCAGAATTCTATTACAAATAAAGACCAAAACAACGCAACATTGACTCCAAATTGGGGTAGACATTTTACGACAGCCATCATGCACAGACGAACATAACATACTAACAGTATTTGTTGTAAAAAATATATTGTATTGTTTCATTTTCTGCTCAGTTGTGACGGCACCAGGGAGGTAAACTCATATGTATTTATATTTGTCAATGCCTCCTGAGACAACAGTTGTTATTCTTTGGGAAAACGTGCATAAAGACAATCCAAAGTTGCAATCATTCATACTAAAGTAGTTAACTTTTTGTTAAATTCACATTTACAACATTTTGTTCAAGTCTTTAGGAACTTAATTCAAAAAGTTACCATCTATATGTACGATTATGTATGAAAGAAGCAAAAACATTTATTTCAGAGAATTATGTAATTATCCAGGTTATAAATCAATGCCGGCAGTTTATACTGTGAGAACATTGTAAAAAACTATATGAGCCGTGCCATGAGAAAACCAACATAGTGGCTTTGCGACCAGCATGGATCCAGACCAGCCTGCGCATCCGCGCAGTCTGGCCAGGATCCATGCTGTTCGCTTTCAAAGCCTATTGGAATTAGAGAAACTGTTAGCGAACAGCATGGATCCTGACCAGACTGCGCGGATGCGCAGGCTGGTCTGGATCCATGCTGGTCGCAAAGCCACTGTGTTGGTTTTATCATGGCACGGCTCATATATTATTAAGTTATATTACCAAATATATACGTTTATCATTTCGCTGCAATTTGCGAACGTCAGATATCCGAGATGATTTTGAAGACCTGTTTACCTGTTTCTCTTTACTTTCCTACTGTGTTTAGCAGACGGTTTGGATATGTAGAAACGACAATTTCCTCGTAAAATATTTACTTTATTTCGTTCCAGAAGTGTTCCTTTTTCAAATTATTCAACTTTATGTCAACCACTCACCACGGCGTTAGGTACGAAAATTAATGAGATGCTATGATAGTCTAATGCAATAGTTAGCTTCCCTGACATTAAACACACAGGGAAATCAAACGTTTGCTTGCGAATTGTAGAGACTTTCTTCTAGAATATAAGTCTTTCTGTCAAACATTTCTTACTCTCCCATATTTCATACTTAGAATTGTTCAAATTTACAACATATTGATCTATGGCATATATACTGATATCAATCAAATACTATTTTTAAGGTGATTCTTTGGAAGCGCAGAATGCCACAGAGGAAACTAATAACAGACTCTGTTTGATCGAGTTGTTCATCATAAGTTGAGCAATATTCGGATATTTTTCCTTGTGTTTGTATTTACTTTGATATAATGCCGTGAAACCAGATCATCTCTTTATGATTTCCTTAATCAAAATCTAATATATGTTTGACATTTTTATTTCTGGAGGATTATTTTCTCAAACTACCGCGTGAACTATTAGTTCTGTTTATCGTATTTTAACTAATATAATTGTCCATTTCTGTGAATATTCACTTATTTTCTACTATCACTTCACTGATTATTTTTTACAATTATTTTGCGATTTGTGCAATATTATATGTTATAGAGCAATTCAAAAATAAAAATGTACTGTAAATTCCCAGCTAGAATATTATATTTGTTTTATCATGAATATGACATTACAAGGAAAAATATAAAACATAAAAAGTTCAAAAGATAGAATTTTACAATATTAACAAACTGTAACACACCCAGAAAGATCTTATAACGAAAGTGTACCACGTTATTTATTCCTGTGTTTTGATTGGTTTGTTGATAGCTTGAAAACTATAGCATTTCCAGAACATTAGCTAATGTGCAGATAAACAGGCTTATTGAAAATACTACAGAATACTGATACTACGTACAATGATTTTGGTTGCAAATGCAAATTCGGCATTCTAAAACGGACACAAGATTTTAAAACCTTGACACCACAATGAGACTCATTCAACGACAAACAAAAAAAAAAAACAAATCGCTTCTCTTTGTATATGCATGCAAACTCTTAACTTTTCATTAAGATTCAAATATGTGTTTGAAAGAAAAAAATAAAGGGCATATTTCCCGGAAGCACAGAGCACACAAAACACATTCATAGAACCATGCTTCGCAAATTAGGCCCACAACAAAAGAAGATGTAACGCAAAAATATTGAATACGGGTTGCTTCAAAAATCAAGCAAAAATAAGTACATTATAAATATATGCAAAATACAGAAAATGGGAGTTGAGTGGTAAGGGGCAGGTCGGATGTTGGGAGGCGGGGGGATGGGCGGGGGCAGGGGGCTGAGCGTGAAGCAAGGATGAATATTAAACAGGGAAAGGCCGCGTTCCTTAAACGTAGTATTCGTACAACGTCGCAGACACGCACGTACAAAAGACAAAAACACACACATACAACTAATAAAAACATCACTATGGCGCACCGCCCACGACAAACACGCATAACACATATACACACACACATAAGCAGGAAAAAAAACTGTCGGGCAACGCCTAAAACTTACAAACAAACCTACACTCATAAACTTTTATAATCGGCAACTGTTGTATTTGCGATAACTTGGATAATTTTTAAAATTTCACAATTGAAATTTTTTCGGTCACCTTTCTTCCCATATGCTATTTATTCGTGAGGGTAATTTTCCACTAAAAATGGCTTAAATCAACCATGCGTGGTATACCTTATTGTTTTATTTTCAGCGTAGTATTAACGAAATATATGAAAATAATATAAATGTCTATGAGTGTTTGACGTCTTTCAGCATGTCAATGGGCTGATACAAATCTTCACAGAAAAGAAAATGATAATAAAACAATCGACTTCAATTTTCTAGCTGAAATCTGGGAAATAAACAACTGCATTTTTCGACAAACGGATACATTATTTGAACCCTTTCGTTTTGCCTTTAAGAAGAAAGGATGTCAATATTAATAAACAAAACCCTCTTTTTGTTAATATCCTTACCTTTCCTGTTCCATATAAATTTAATACATTTCCAAGCAGAACACAGTTCCACCATTAAACATGACGCAGATAACCCAGATGGAAAAGTGCGCTTCTGCTAAGGGTGATAAATTTGAGGGAATGGTGTAAAGGAAATGTTTAAATACAGGTTTTTCTATTTGTAATATGGACAGTTTGAAAACTTTCTAATTCCCCTTGCACATCCGTATATTCATTTATTTGTTTTCTTTATATTTTCTTGGCGCTTACAATTTCCAGTTACCTAAAATAAATTACAAATTGTTTTATTTATGGAACAGCAGAGAAAGTGAAGGCGGTGTCGAGAAACAAAAATACATTGTATATTGTTTTGACCAGTTATAAAGTTATATAGCAAACATAATAACTCGAAATTCAACATGCAACAAAATGCAATTTAATTTCGACATGTAATTTAGACATTTTCTCTATGGTAAACATAAATTCTTTGATTTTGCATCCACTGTAATATAACAACATGCCGTTATTGTAATTTGTTAGCGACAACAAAACACATTTATTTTGTGTATTGCTAATTTCTTGCCTTGAATTCTTCCCAGAGATCTCATTTAACGTAATTTATTATTTTCATATCTGGCGTTTGACTTCTAGTTGTTTATCTAGTTTTATGACTTTCTAGATATTAATCAGCAAACTCCTCAGAAATTCCATGTTATAATGACACCTTAACACACAAATGGATTGCTTTAATATGATAAATCATTAAAATTAAGACTCCCATTACGGCATATTGTGCGAAAAAACAAGAGCTGTCCGTAAGACAGCCAAGCTCGATTATTCGAAATCTTGTCCCAGAAGCAGGAAAATATTACCCAAAAAGGTTAAATATCAAAAGAGTTTTAAGTTCAAAAGGGGACATAATTTGACCAAAATGAAGGTCAGAGTTATGGTACTTGCTGCTATCAACTAGTTTTATACCTCCAAAACACATTTGAAGATTCATTTAAGTATCTGCATTAGTTTTGGAGATAGTAACGTGCATGTACAACTTTAACCAGAATTTTCTAAGTCCAAAAGGGAGCATAATTTGCTCAAAATACATGTCAGAGTTATTGGACTTGACCCAGTGAGGTTGGTAATTGATCTAGAAAAAGAAAAAATAAGTTTCAAATCTATATGCCTTTAAGTATAAGCTGTATGTACTTGCACGCAGAACTTTAACCAGAATTTTCGAAGTCCAAAAGGGGGCATAATTTGGCCAAAATGAAGTTCAGAGTTATGGGACTTGCTGCTATCAACTAGTTTTATAACCCCGAAGACACATGTGAAGTTTCAATTCAATATCTGCATTAGTTTTGGCGATAGTAACTTGCATGTAAAACTTTAACCAGAATTTTCTAAATTATATTTAGAATTATATTAATGTTTTACAAAACGAACTAAATAGCACTAAAACTTATACATTGAGTCCTTCTGTTGAAAACAAACTGGTTACTGATCACATCACTGAAGTTTCTAATTTAAAAGTTCGTATAGACGATCAACAAATTAAACTACCGACCATGTACTGTATTCCTAAATTGCATAAACAACCATGTAAAGCTCGCTTTATCGCTAATTCAAGCTCTTGTACAACTACAAATATTTCAAAACTATTAACATCATGTCTAACTGCTGTGAAAGCCCACGTGGAAAGATACTGCGATAAAGTATACGAAAACTCTGGTAAACACTTATTTTGGTCGATTAAAAATTCTGGCGAAATCCTGGATAAGTTGAAAATTAATAATTACAAAGTATCTACAGTCAGTACGTACGATTTTTCTACTTTGTATACCACTTTACCACATAACTTAATAAATGACAAATTAACTGCCCTAATTCAAAAGACTTTTGCCAGAGAGAATGCTACATTTATCGCTTGCAATTTTGATAAAGCTTTTTTTACTAGCAATATTATTAAACATTATACTATGTGGACCTGTGACGAAGTTTGTAAAGCCCTTTCCTTTTTATTGAACAACATTTACATCAGGTTTGGGAATGCAGTTTTTAGACAAGTTTTTGGTATTCCCATGGGAACAAATTGTGCTCCCCTTGTCGCAGATTTGTTTTTATATTGTTATGAAAGAGACTTTATGTTGAGCCTTTCTCCAGATACGCAAGCAGATATTATAACTGCATTTAATAATACATCACGCTATCTGGATGATATTCTTAATATGGATAATCCGTTTTTTTGTCATTTGGTGGTACTATTTATCCTAGGGAGCTTCAGTTAATTAAAACTAACAATTCGGATACTGAAGCTTCATTTTTAGATTTACATCTCTCTATTTATGACAATATTATACATACCAAAATTTATGACAAGAGGGATGATTTTAATTTTAGTATTGTAAATTTTCCCTATTTGGATGGGGATGTACCTCAGGCTACATCTTATGGGGTATATATTTCTCAATTAATTCGGTTTGCCAGAGCGTGTAGTCATGTCAAGCATTTCAATGAACGTAATCAATATATTACAAGTAAACTTCTTCAGCAAGGCTACCGTTATTACAAATTGCGTAAATATTTTACTAAATTTTATTATCGTAATTCTGATTTAGTTTTAAAATTCAATAGTAATTTAAAGACACTTCTGCGAGAAGGTATTTCTAAACCCGTTTTTTATGGGGATGTGGTTTACAAACTTCGTAAGATCTTGGGTCATGGTAATTTTCCAAATGTATTTGGAAAGATTATCAAACGTTTTATTAAAAGAGGTTACGACCCAACTGTTTTGAGACATACCGCATGTTTAGTGTTCAGCCCGTTTACAGTTGGACACTACGCTTCCCTCTATGATTGCGTCTGACGGAAGAGGGGGAGGACTCTATGATGAGCAGTTTTTAAATCCTACCAGGACTGAACTGTTTTGATATTTGTCTTCTGGCCTGTTTCGTCGGGCCCTTAAGGGTGTTTCTCTTGTTGCTCTGTCTTCTGAAAAGGCATTGAGTACATACGTTTTTTGGTTCTTAAGGTTTGCTTTTTATATATTTATACACGAGCATTTTTGTGTTTTACATGCCATGCCTTTTTGTTTCCATTACGTGTGTTAGAGATTCACCTGGAGGGGATTACTTTTATTTACACTGTCCCATGTCTTTGGAACATGGTGGGGGTAAGAGTGAGGTTGGGTGCGCACCATAAACCAGTTTAAGCTCCCCAGTGGTGTTTTTGCCACTGACCGTTCCAAGGCGGTGCCCCACTGTGTTCCTTTGTTTGTTCGTTTTGTCCTTGTGTGTTGACTTTGTGTGCGCGCGTGTGTGTATGCTTATTATTCGTCTTGTCCTTATGTGTTGGCTTTGAGTGTGTGTGTGTGTGTGTGTGTGTGTGTGTGTGTGTGTGTGTGTGTGTGTGTGTGTTGTTCGTTTTGTCCTGATGTGTAAGCTTTGAGTGTGTGTGTGTGTGTGTGGTGCACGCGTTTGCGTGCTGGGGGGTTGGTTTTGGGGAGGCTGCGCTTTTGGTGCGTGGCATTCCCTGTTTGATATTTTTCTTTGTTTCTAAGTCCAAAAGGGGGCATAATTTGCTCAAAATACATGTCAAAGTTATGGGACTTGACCCAGTGAGGTTGGTAATTGACCTACAAAAAGAAAAAATAAATTTCAAAGGTATATGCCTTTAAATGATAGCTGTATGTACTTGCATGCAAAACACGTAACCAAGGTGTTACGCCGACGCCGACGCCAGGGTGAGTAGAATAGCTAGACTATTCTTCAAATAGTCGAGCTAAAAACGGACTCCGGAATAACTTGCTTTTTCAACACATCGTATATCTTGTTCAAAGGCATATAGTGTTCAAGGAACACTGAAGTTGTGGAAGTCTAGAATGAAAATCATGTATTTATGTTCTGTATCATGCTACCGCCTTGACTGTCATGTTTGTTCTGGCATTGCGTCTGATATATTATACACTTAATACCCGATTTACGTATTTTACTTACTCAGAAGACAAAATGTAACATCAGTCTTAGTCAAAACTGGAAAAGCGTCTGCTGAAAGTAGTTATTTATGATAAGGGAGATGATTGCTAGAAATGTGTGATCACGAAATAAATGCAAAATGGTTATCATTGCCTCCCCCATCCCCCTTCAAGAGTCGGCGATATATCAAAAACATGCTCTTAGTGAGAATATCCCGGTGATTTCGAGTTGTAATAATTAAGATAAAAACGAATAAAATTGAGTGTTAGATCAATAATTATTTTGTTTGGTGAGTTTGTCAATTTTTGAATGGCTAATTAATCGTTATTATAAAATCGTTGGATTTAAAGTAACCTTTTTGTTGAAGGTTATGCAACCAACAATAAGGTGCACACCTTACAAATGTACACAATTTAGCAGTGGTCAACCAATGTACATGGCAAAAGTAACAGGTGATCCTTCTTTTAATATACAGGCACTATACATGCATTTTACATCTACAGGCTAGGACACTAATGTGAAATGTTAAGTACATTACAAACGGATTACTGGCACAGGCACCATCAAATGAATACCATAAATACTTATAGCTAATCATTACCAATGAATGTCGAGAGAAATGGGTGCCTCTATTTGATGTAACGATAAGTCAGTTAAACTAATTGCTCCTAACATTTGTTAGCAATCAAACTAAATTTGTGTAACCTGATATGAGAAACCCATACACAATCAATCACACTGGACATGAGGCGGACGCAGTTTATCATTTGTAATTGCGTTAAATATAGCCAAAAGATACATCAAACAGAGAGACTTATTTTATATACCATTATACGACCGTTGTGGGAAAGTCAATGTCACTGCAACACATTCAATGTCTTCCAAGTTTATCGTCTATGTACAATGTCATGTGAAATCTTTGTACATATTAAGCATTCAATACAGCATTTAAATGCAATATTTATAATACTGAAACAACACGATGGTTGACCTAATATTTATCTCGAAATATTGGTAAAAGACGAATAGGCAAAATGGCAAAAGTACGATACCACATCGTTTTAAGCAGAAGTCACATGTTTCTTTTCTGACAGAGACTATAGGGAACAGTTAAAACGAGTTAGCTGAAGTTAAATAGGGAACATTTAAAACAAGTCGGCTAAAGTTCATTACGGAACAGTTAAAATGAATTAGCTAAAGTTTAATCTCTGAATGCGGCGAATAAAAGTGAAACTCTCCGGCTTGAAGCTTAGTTTCCTGGAATTTATCAAACAATTTTGCTACAATTTTGTCCGACATTTATTGCTTCAAAACTCCAATGATCCAAAGAAATAATGACCGTATATTGCCAATTTTATTTTTTGAACGTAAAACAGTTGTGCCGACTAAATGATTACGTCAGAATTTGCGCATACTTTTTGTCTATAAATAGAAACAAATGTTTTATAAGCTCATCAGACTTCATATGAACCGCTATTGTTGCATTTTCTAAACCTATTATTTAATGTCTTTCACACACAATCTTCATGCAAATTTATTATCTTCATTACAAAGAACTGATCTGAAGAACTGTTTTTGTACAAAGGTCAACTTGCAATAGGAATAATTTAGATCAATGGACGAAGCCCTCTAAACCCAAAAAAAAAAAAAGAAAAAAGAAAGGTATCAATATGGAACACAATGGGAAATCGTCTTTGTACTGCAGTGGCAACACTTCAATTTGGGGACTTAAACCGGTTCAAAGTGGAACATATCTCATTTTAATCCCAATTTTAATTTCAAAGTTACAGGACAGTGTATTGAACACATAATGGTAACAGAAGCTATGGTAATTTGTACACCTCATAAAGTACTCGTGTATATTAAGTACCAGGGGCAGACATCATTTAGGGCACATCAAGGCTACACAGTCGACATTTATCAAATCTATCCATGCCTAGGAAAATTTAAGACCTAATTGTCATGGATTTCTTCCACTGGTCCTGACATCTCAAAAGACACAAATTCATTTCAGTTAATAGGCTGTGATTAGTATTTCTAAAATGTTTTTTGATTTATGAACATGACAGTTTCCTTGAACTCGCTTATACGTTCTCGACGTTTTATTAATACGTAATATGCAATTTCGAATACGAAGGGTGGATTTTTAATTTTCATATCGGGTTTAATTTGGCTCAAAATGAATATTGCTTTCACAAGCACAATTCGACGAAATGAATACAAAACTCGCCTTTTCCAAAACTTGTACTTTTCATACTTCAAGAAAATAATATTACAAAAAGTTCCCTTTGTCTCTTTAGCTTTCTGAACATTTTCAGAATAGAAAAAAAAATACTCTGGAATACTTAGGGATCATGAGAAATGTATTTATGTTTCTTACCTAACAAGTTATTGCTAAGTCTGGACATGATGTCCAAAGGGAATTTAGTTTCAGGAAACGTTTGTCAAACTATCCATTATAAATTACATTTGCGATAAGATTGAAATATTCCCCTCAAAAGAGCGTTTGAGCGGAAATAATGTTATTAAAGGCTTATGTTAAGAGCATCAACCATTGTATCGTTTCCTGAACGTATACTGAATCTATGCGACGCAATATGCGGCCACTGCTTAAGAAAAAATAGAATTAGAACAAAAGCCCATTTGGAAAGTTAGCTGCTTAAGGCAAACGGTAGGTTAAATCTGTACACTATTTTTATAACGAATGAGTAATGCAAGTTATACAACTTTTCGAAGCCTTGGTTTGCTGATAACAATAACACATTTTACAAGTATATGTATAAATATCAATCTTATAATAACAATAGATATAGCATTCAAAAGGCACACTAGTGTTTTACAGTATTCATATTTCACTACAATATGTAAGTGCTAAAGTATACAACTGGTATTCAACAATATCTATAAGCAACCCATATTTTTTACGTTTAAAGACGCTCCACAAAATAATTGTATTCTTTTGTATTTCCATTATGGTAATTATACATGTTTTGCATGAAAAAGTTACAAATTGACAGTGACATTTATTAAGCCAAGAAAATGTGTTAAATGTCTTAATATTTTATTGAATTAATGTGGCAATATGTAATAAGTTAGATTTCAACACATTTTGTTTCTACAGTGTAAGATAGTTCTTGAAACTATGCTGAAAAAGACTGATTGAATAAACTTACAGATGAAGTTGTGAAAACATATTTATTCAGGAATGGCCTAAATTGTCCATCTGAAAACTTGTAGTATAACTGTATTTTACCTGTATTATAAGAATGATTTTCATGAAGTATTTGTGGTCACTAGGTTGCGGTGGGTGTTTAATGGATGAGTAGACATTACAAGTGGAAATCGGGTTCGCCCTTTATAGCGTTCTATGATACTGATACTGCTGCTGTTAGAACAAATTTAATAACAGAACTAATTTATATTGAAATGCATGCGTAAGAGGATATTGATGTTCGGTGATACTCTCTCTCTCTCTCTCTCTCTCTCTCTCTCTTCGTGAGTATGGACACTAGAAATTTGCATTTTATTGTTATCATTTAGTGATCCGCGTAAATAAAACGTCAGCTATTGTTTTACATGTTTAGGGCACTGAATATTATATTCGTATTGTTACAAGCAGTTTTTATCGCAGTACTTAACATAAACGCCAGATTGTTTTGTATAATTTTCTTATATTGTATAAAATTCATATTGAGGCTAAACCACAAGTGCCTGTCCGAATACTTTTTCCAACAATTCCTCCTTTTTTGACGAATCAGTGTCAAACTTCGAAGAGAATCGTCCTGGAATTACTCATGTGAAAGCATTATAACACTGACCAGCAGTTTCTGAAAATATTTTTTTAAGGTTTTCATTTTATACATATGGTAAACATTTTTGGTATGGTAGACGGGCACGAAAAACAAATAACAATGTAATTATTTTAACATAGGACCAGCGGTTTCTGGCATGAAGTTTCCATTAAATTAAATATAGATATAGGGAGTAGTGAGTGAGTTAGTTGGATTTTACTGCGATTCGACACACATATATAACCGAGAAGAAGTTGTATTGAAAACGTGAATTGTAAAGCATCTGTAGAAATAAAGTGTAAAAAATATCAGCTGCAAACATAATAATATTGCGAAAGATGTAAACATGATGATAAAAATATATGATGTTCAGATTTTGTAATAAATGTCTATCTACCTTAAAAGAATGCCAACTGTGTCTTCTTCCAAGAACAAAATCTGGAAAATAGCTGTATAACCTCCAGTATGTCGGTGTGACCATGAACCAACCACAAAAAAGTACTTAAATATCAGTGCGTGCGTGTGTGCGTGCGTGCCTGCCTGCGTTTATGCATGCCTGCCTGCGTGCCTGCATGTATCGTTTGCGCGTCCACTCTCGATTGCAGTTTGCAGTTTTGGAAAGTGACATTTCCCATTGGATATTATTATTAAACATTGTTTGTTACACGCAGAAGGAACGATTGCGTATTAATAATTTTCTCATCATTTCTTTTAAATTAATATTTTTTCATTTGAATCTAGTATAATTATCGCGGTGAATCACCGCACATTTAAGCAATATAACAATGTTACAGCTAACAACTGGCATTCAATCTAATCTATCAGGTACGCGTTTTATATTTCATGTGAATAAGCAGACATTACCAGACACAATGTCGCACGAATTTGGCAACTTACTGCGTTTTCTGTTTCTGACGACGGCTTCGATCAAAAGAAACTCAATAACTGAAACAATTTAGCCTAATAAGCATGCGTAAGTGGATATTGATGTTAGGTTATATACCCATCACGACCCCTGTATTGACGACTTGATACACTGGATTTGCATTTTGTTTATTTTGAATTTTGTTATAATCATTTAGTCTCTACATAATACCGAAGCTACTTATGTCTGAGAATAATATGTTACGGCTATGTACGCACAATGGAAACTGTCTTATCCAACGAAAGACTTTTTTTTGTAATTTTCCTACATTGCAAGAACCCAGATTTTGTTCATGCGAAATAATTTTCAGTGCGGTCTAATATATAATTATAACTACAATGTACTTGCATTTAGGTTAATCATATATTAGATAACTGAGTAACGTTTTCAATTTTGAAGCAGAGAAAATCGTATGAACATCTTTTACATTCTTAATCATGTTTGGCCTCCCCGGCCTTCTCAAACGATGTTCCCACATAAAAAAACCTGACAATTATTGCTTTAACATCTCAAGGATTCAGTAAATGATGATCGTCTCTGTTAGCTTATATAGTTTTCATTTATCAAGTGCAAAACATCCATGAAGAGCAATATAAAACAAGTTCAAGAAACGGATGGATGAGTTTAAATTGGACAGGTATATTTCTGTCTGCTAGAATGAATAACATATATAAGAAGATTTTTCGGAAGTATACAGTAGAGGAAGCAAAATAACAGCAGACTCGGATTCTCTTCATGAGAAGTAATGGAGAAGTAATCTCCTCACACCCACGTGCACCGGCTTAAGCAGAATTGTATTATAAGTACTGAATGGACCTCCAAAAGGACTAGAAAATATCAAAACACAGACTCCAAATACGGTTTCAGCACTTAACGATTACTGTTTTAATAGTTAATAAAATCTATAAGTCTTAGAATATCTCTTTGAAGCTCAGAATGCAACCAAGTAAAATAGCAGAATTGGTTTGATTGAGTCTGATCATGAAAGGTAATAGAAAGTGCAACATCCCTCTTAATCTTCTATTATTTTGTATTTCTAATTGCATTTTTATGATAAGATTTTCGTGTAAACAAGATTTAAACATGAGTAGTTTTTAAGCATCTATGGCTTTAAAATGAAATAAGTATGAAAATCAAATCCAGAACCAATATTCTCTAGGAAACAAACAGCCTCCTGAATCTGCCTTACTCGGTAAATGAATATGTTACACGTATTTGTATTCTGTTTAAATTGATATTCCCCGATTCTTTTGAACAAATAATAAATGAAAAGAAACAATATCCCAAAATTAGTAAAATTGCACAAAATGCAGAATTTAATTGCACTTTAAACTTTTCACACTGATGAAAATTATATAATAATTTAGGATTTAGCATAAATAAGAATATTTTTGTATATACCTGTTTAGGAAAAATGGACCTGTCATGTTATGGCGTGTTCTGTACATCTGTCCGTCACATTCTGTGCCCTGAACATAACTAAAAAGCATTCAAAATACTGACCTTAAACTTGGCATATAAGTAGATGGCGATGAGAGGATGTACTGAGCACATGAACAGAGTTGGTATGTGAAAGGTCAATATCTTAAATGGAGCTCAATGGACAGATTTGACCCTCACATTTCTTGTCCGGTGCATAATTTCAAAACTATTCAAGGTATTGACTGTAAACGTTTGCATATAGGTAGGTGGCGATGAGATAAGGTATAGAGCGCATAAACCAAGGCGGTATGTCAAATTTGTTCTTTATACTTCGTGTCTGGAGTATACCGTAATGATCATTCAAGATATTGACTTCAATCTTGCCATATAGGTTGGTGGCGATGAGAGAATGCAAAGTATGTAAAGCATGTCTATAGGGCAAAGGTTAAGGTCACAGTTCCGCCAAATATGTCAGTCATACTTGGTATCCAGAGCATAACTTAATAACCATTTAAAGTATTGACTTCAAACTTTATATGTAAGTAGGCGGAGATGAGATCATTCTACGAGTGCATGAACTCGGCTGGTTGGTCAAAGGTGAGTGCAAATTTGTCCTTCGTATGTCCTTTGTATTTTATGTCCTGACAAAACTTCAAAAATGTGCAACGTATTGCCTTTAACTTGGAATATAGGAAGGTGGTGATTAGGTCAATTAAGCAGCGCAACAGTCTACCTTACTTCCTCAGTCCCATTTGATATTAACCTCATTAAATAGGCAAGTAATCGGGTAATAATGAGACGACTGAAGGAGTGCAACAAGACAATCACCTCGCCCAACACAAACATTAACCCTCTTCCTCCACCCCTCACCAACATCCTCTTCCCAAACGAAAAATTACTTTTAGTTTCACGTGAAAAAAAGAAAATAAAATTTTATTTTCTCCTCTTCTAATCTAGAACTACAGGCTTATGTCTCCCCACTTTGCAGAGATCTTGATTCAATTTGATTTTAGATGCGGCTATTGAATCATTAGAAAACACAGATATTTTGAACAGTGTATAAATGTATCTTAAAAAGCAAGTTATAAGTAATCTGGATATTTAGTCCTAAGGAAATTATGTTTCATGAAACAAATATCTTACAATATATTATCAATCAGATTTACAATAATAAGAATTGTCTGCGCCATTTCAGGGGAACTACAAATGCTAGATTAAAGCGACGGCAATCAAGCATTACAATTATGACAAATTGTGCCTTTTCAATTCCTTTCCAACGCATAGGAAATACAATATGAGCAAAAATGTATGAGCGTATGAGCTATATAACACAAATAGAGAACGTATTTATTTCAACAAAGGATTTTTCGGCGCCGCCGTTTTAATTCGTTTTGGTCTCTTTGGAAACGCGTCTTATGTAACCAATCAAATTTCTGTTTAAAATGTAATAGGTATTTTTTAGTCAGCCTAACTTAACTTGTAACGCTGATTGCCATTGGTCAATACGACCTCTTAAGGCCACAAGAACTAAGTGTTAATAAAATGTGTTTATGAGCATCCGGGAAATTTCGAGGTGATTATATTGAAAATGCAATATTAATTTTCTGAATGAGTATTAGTCAAATAAAAAAATATTTCGTTTTAAGTTAGAGAATAGCAAATGCAGCTGTATTGCAAAGTAGCTATAAAATAATTTTTCAGATTACAGATTCATGGAAACTAATAGTAAAAAAATTTCGGGCCCAAAATAATGACATACAAAAATTATTACGAGGACAAAAACCAAATATATTAAAATAAGATATATTGTGTTCAAATTACTTTTAATCTAAATTTAAATTTAAATATGTTAATTAAAGTTAAAGAATAAGATAATTACGTTGTTTTGTTTCATATTGTCTGAACAACAAAAGAATTAACGAAACTATTTGTGTATACAAATGTAGTTCCCAGATTTGCGGTAATTTCTAATCGCGTGTGAGATAAGGGCATCATCTTTTCCAAATATAATTACACATAATTAAGTAGTATCTTAGAAAAGCAGGTATGTAAAGATACGAATTAAGTAATATTTGTACGAAATACGTAGCTGCTCATGGTAGTTAGAATGTATTTGTACAAAAACGACGAAACCACGGAGCTTTCGTACCAAACGGGGTTTGTACCATATCTCGAGGTAGCAATAACACCGGAAAAAACAGCAAAAAAATATGAAAGTAATATTTATTTGAAATCTACTAATGATGGATTGTTTTCGAAATTTTTCAATTATCATGTATTAAGTCTCGACTTATTTCCAGCAAAAAATATAATTTTTGGTTTTGAAGTAAAAAAAGTTGAACCGAACTTTATTCTTGATTCCATTTATCTCCTTTGCTGAAATAGGTTTTGGTGGAAAAGAGAGGATTTGTTTCCCTTGATCTTACCATTAACACAGATGCATGGAAGATTCGGAAACCTGCAATTTCAAATTTTAAATTGGTCTGCATCTCTGCATTGACCTGGATCATGTTGACCCTGACGAAATAGCATTCAGTTTAGTTTGTTAATGATATTGATACAGTAAATGAATTATGCTGATGGTATCGTCTAGTTTATTTTGGTTCACAGGTGGAAGTGTTTTAGTTTATATACTCGAGGTCATTAATCTCGCAGTATTTATAATAGCGCCCGCCCTCACCCCATAGCCTATGTAAACAAAAAAAGTGAACCAGTTTTTAAACACTGAGAGAAGAAACATTTTCCATCAACATGCCACCAGTTTGGGTGAGATGTACTTAAACAATATAATTTTGACACATTCATCTAAAAATATCAGAATTTTCATTTATTTTTCTCCTGTTATCTTTAAATAAGTTTTTAATGCGCATGCGCCGATTGTGTAATGAAAATGTCTTAAACAACATACAGATTAAACGTTTCGCTACAATAACCTGCTCGGTAATCTCCATTTACATATACTGTATACAAAAAACGCTCCATGTACCAGTCTACCGCGACTTTAATGATCTCCACTGATTGCAAATGGTTGCCGTGGTATGATATTTTGTGACCTAATTAAATTGTTATGGAGTGATATATTTATTATATGATTGTTGTCAATATGAAGGGAAAAATAGATAAAAGTTACAGTTTATGAAGGCAATAGATTGGTCAGTTTGTTTTATGCCCCCGGAAAGGGGGGCATATAGTTTTTGAACCGTCTGTCGGTCTGTCAGTCTGTTTGGGCTGTCCACAATTTTTGTGTCCGGTCCATATCTTTGTCATCCATGGATGGATTTTTAAATAACTTGGCTTGAATGTGTACCACAGTAAGACGACGTGTCGCGCACAAAACCCAGCTCCGTAGCTCAAAGGTCAAGGTCACACTTAGACGTTAAAGGTCATTTTTCATGATAGTGCATTCGTGTCCGGTCCATATCTTTGTCATCCATGGATGGATTTTCAAATAACTTGGCATGAATGTGTACCACAGTAAGATAACGTGTCACGCGCAAGGTCCAGGTCCGTAGCTCAAAGGTCAAGGTCACACTTAAACGTTAAAAGTCATTTTTCATGACAATGCATTCGTGTCCGGTCCATATCTTTGTCATCCATGGATGGATTTTCAAATAACTTGGCATGAATGTGTACCACAGTATGACGACGTGTCACGCGCAAGACCCAGGTCGATAGCTCAAAGGTCAAGGTCACACTTAGACGTTAAGGTCATATTTCATGATAGTGCATTGATGGGGGTGTCCGGTCCATATCTTTGTCATTCATGCATGGATTTTAAAATTATTCAGGATGAATGTGTACCACAGTAAGACGACGTGTCGTGCGCAAGACCCAGCTTCGTAGGTCAAAGGTCCTAAACTCTAACATCGGCCATAACAATTCATTCAAAGTGCCATCGGGGGCATGTGTCATCCTCATTTACCTCCCTTGGAGATTTTTGTAATATTTGCATAAATTTGTGGTGCCACCTATATAATCACTGACCAGTGACGTAATAGTTAATGGTGACTGATTGAAGTTTATTGCAAGAAGTTTGCAGACGAATTCGAAATAAACATAGAAAAGATACTGAATGCTGTTTAAGCCTATAGCGCTGTCTCGTATGTAAGGATCTGTGACGTCACTGACAATGTCTGCTATCTAAAAATAGCACAGGTCTCAATGTGCGACAAACAATCAGTACTTTCTCTGTATATTAGCATCAGTAATTCACAGATTTTGCATTTATCTCCTCGTGTATTTTAAAATTGATGCATATCAAACGAATGTGTTTCAATTTCTATATACTAAGCCTAAATACTGAACAGTTCTTCCAATGCAAAGAAATTCTTAAAAATGTTGACAGCACAGTTTTGAATTTTTTAAAATCCACGTCAGTAATAACACATCGAACTGTCATCAGTATATGAAAGGATGATGTTGTTCTACTATTTTGTTTACACATTTCCAGTTACGGTCATATATCAGTATAATTATATCTATTTGCTATTTACCTCATTCGCAAGTGTTCAAACATTTATCACTATTCTGCGTATTTTGCAAAATGTAAATATATGATATCACATGATCACATCCTAGTTATTCGATTGAAATTTCGAAATGTCATAAACAATATGTATAACTGAAAGTCAGCAATATTTCACAACTTAGATCTATAGTTCTTCATTGAAACAATTAACATCTCTGTGAAATGTATCAGTATAATGATATGTTACAAATGACACCTTAGTGTGACATGTAAATATTTGACTTTTAGCAATGATATTTAGATGTGATCTGATAAAACATGGTGCTAACTTAATGCAACGCCATACATTTCTACCTACGTCTTGTCATATATTTTTTCAATTATGAAGTATTTAATGGACCACGCTTTCAAGTACCTCATATTGAAGCTCAGCGCAGTGTTGTGTGAACCAAATGTATGAAAAGAAGTACATGTGTTAATGATTGTGCTGATATATGCTTTGAAAATCATGAATCAAAATTATAATCTTGGACTTACTTTTTCGACCGCCGGTCTTTCTAATCTGAAAATATTGTATATTTGTGATAAAGACTTTAAGCTAGCCCTTCTGATGCTATACTTTATTGATGTAATTTGCAGAATATTGAGTAATTTGTATGCAATGTACTGTACTTTTTAATTTTTTTTATTTGAACACATCTTTTTAATGGCCCCGGTCTAACGAAACGCTCATATATTATAAATATTATATCTATATATTTCCTACCTTTGTTTCAATATATATGCTTATGATTCCTTTATTTAGCAGGTTTTTTCAAGGAATTTTTTGTAGGCAAAGTGAATTTTCCGTATTTTACTTTTTAAATTCTCTTCGAAGTTTACTGAAAGGTTAATATAAAAGTTTAGTATATATACGTTATATATAAACAACGGTCCCTTGTCCGCAATTCGCGCGTTGCATTATGGTATCTCTGCGATGTGTTCTATTTATAGAATACGAGAGAGCGCTATTTAATTCACTGATATACTTAGAAACGATAAACTATGGGTGATATGACTCATAAAAATGCTAAACTACCCGTAGGCATGCACATCAGATGTGTAAGGTAAAATAATGTAGGAACAAATTTGTAAATAAGTGCGCCTGAGTGAAGTATTACATGGTCAATTTTTTCCGCTGCTTTCGATTTGCACCGGTAGACAGTACCAGAAGGATAAATTCTTCTTTATCACCATCCTTGGCCCTTTTCGTTGCCTGAACAGTTACAGACAGAAATATATTTGATTTATTGATTCTGATGTTAATCTGTTTCTTGTGTGTGACAAAAAATTATAGAAGAAAACTTTTTAAGTATATTATGTTTTGATCGACAAAAAGTTTTACAAAGCCTAGTTAGAAGAAAGGTTTTCTTCAGGTGAAACACTTCGGACCATTTCCGTTTGAGCCTCTTATCAGTCCACTACCAATTTCACCGGAGGGGACTTTAGGTTTACTGTCCGTCTGTCTCTGTGTCTGTCTGTCCGAACCAAAAAGCTGGATTCTTCGATAACTCATAAGTATTGAAGATACTAGCCTAGGATCACGAAACTTGGCATCTGGATAAAGGGCAATATAAATAACGAGATTATGCAGGATATATTAATTTTGTGGTCGGACCAAAATTGTGGTTACCATGGCAACGGAAATAGTGAAAACGGGACCTAACTGTGTTGCTTGCAATACTCGGTCACTTGTTTTATTTGGTATTTACTGTTTGCTTACATGTTATTTCAGTGGATTCCCAAGTCAAAGACAGACTGACTTGCAACAAGATCTTGGCATTCATTTGTAAACTAAACTAGCATTTTGGAACGCTATATAGATGGTAAGTTCTTTTCAGTTAAAATGCCTCGAAGAGTGATTTCTGGGACCTTTCACAAAGGACACATTATGTCAAGTGTTGCAGGTTACCAGTGCACTGCTATTGCACTGTTTGCGTTATTTATTACTTATACATACAATCCAAGCCCACATAATTGGATTGCAATTCTGTTGGATAGAATAGTGCAGGAAGGTTCGCATTTATATACTCAGATTATACTCTCTGATAGAAGTAATCCTGTACCACGTTATTTAGGCCACTGGGAATTACCAGAACAGTTAACTTTGGAGGGTCAGGATGTTTCTGTTCATAGTTATTGTGATATGTTGTATGGTATTGTCTCACAGACAGATAATAGTAATAATTATGTTGCTGGAAATATTGATATTAGAAATGCATTGTCTGTGGGTATAGGAATTTCCAGATGTTTGCTTGCAACATTTGGGCAGTCTATAGTGGCAATGTTTCAATTGAATGATTCTAATGATTGGTTCATTTTTGATTCCCACTCGCGAGATGACAGAGGACATATGGCGTTTGAAGGTTCATCTTCATTGATAATTTTAAGTTCTTTAAGTGATACTGTTAATTATTAATAGAAAATTACAATGGTTTATTGTACAATTTGACCCCAGTAGTATTTGAGGTATTTCCTCAAGGTGGAGCCGAAAGAAACCATCAATATTCAGGTTATACATGTAACCTCAATGGAAATTCTTCAAACTTAAATGTAGACAGTGATTGTGCCCAACATGGAGCTCAAAGTAACCATCAATATTCAGGTTATACATGTAACCTCAGTGGAGATTCTTCAAACTTAAATGTAGACAGTGACTGTGCCCAACATAGAGCTCAAAGAAACCATCAATATTTAGCATATAACCTGAGTGGGGATCTTCCAATTTAAATCCGGAAAGTAATAGTGACTGTGCCTTTGTCTTCTGTAATGCTTCGATTCATCCACAACAGTTGCAAGGAACATGTTCACAAGACTGTTCAACTGTAGTACCAACAGTTGATATAAACAGTTTGTCAGGTGATAATAAAACATATGAACTTGCTATACGTGAAACAGGTGCAGACTTTTGTCGCCTATGTGAAAAAATATTGTTTGCAAAACAAAGGTTGTATTTGAGTACTGATACTACTTTGCAGACAGAAACAGGTGTTGTATCCATTAATGCAAGTAGTGCATTATGTTCAAAATGTTTGCAAGTTTATTTTGAAAGAAAAAGTTCCACCAAAGTCTATGTATAATTCTATGGACACTGTTGATGTTCCTGAATGTTTATCAGAGTTGTCAGTTATTGAAAGACGACTTATTAGCCAGATTCAGACTTATATGACATTAATTGTACTTCCAGGCGGTCAGTATGCGGAGAAAGGATTGGCCATTCATTTCCCTCTTGACGTGGAAAGTTTCCTGCAAGAGATGGAAAATTTTAGAAGTGATAGATTTGTTATTGTACATGAACCTCAACATGGGTCATCTAATGTCATAGACATTAAAAACATGACCGACTGGAGAAAAGTAAAAACTGCATTAGGCTGGTTAAAAAAGCACAACAAGCTATATCACAAATACCCTGTGGTTAACAGTTCATTCAGTAGTTCTGAAAATGTTTTTAATGGAACATGTGACTCATCAATTAGCTATAATCTTTCAGAGTTTCTTTCTCACTGTGCAGAATCTGTAACTACAAAAACCAATATTTCCATACCCAGTATTGAAGTCGAGTCTGTAATATGTAACAGAAAAAAACTAGTAATTCCAACAAAATTTGATAGCCCTGTTTGGATAGCGAATATTCCTTATGGCGAGGAGCTAGCGTTTCCTTGGTTGTTTCCACTTGGAAAAGGTGGCATTTCTGAAGAAAGACCTTACCGCATAACTACCATGGATTACTTTCAACAACGTCTTTACAATAAGGATGACAAATGGCGAAAAAATATCACATACCTTTTGTTTGCTGTCAACCACATGGAACAAACAAAATTAACTGACCTGATCAACATTCAGATGAGACTGAAGAAGAAAAATGTTTCAGGTAATCCTGTTAATATTACACCAACGGTTGCAGATTTATCTTCAGCAAATTCCATCAGTTCATCTGTTAAAAAGTGCTCTTTTATGTTTATGAAAAATATTCGAGGCACAGTAGCTTATTGGGCAGACATCCTTAATAATCTTTTAGCAACAGTCAAAACTTTAGGTCCACCAACACTCTTTGTTACATTATCTGCTGATGATTGTCATTGGCCAGAATTAAAAATGTTGTTAGAGAATAAACTATATGAAGATGTCATACACGATAAAGTCATTAATAATGACATACGCAGTGATCCACTTCTTACTTCCTTACATTTTGAAAGCAGATGGAAAGCATTTTTTAAGTATATCATAAATGGTAAGAAGAAGCCTCTAGGTGTGGTTAAAGATTATTTTGTAAGAGTTGAATATCAAAACAGAGGAAGTCCACATCTTCACATATTTCTATGGATAAAAGATGCTCCGTCTTTGACGACAAGTACCCATGCTCAAATTGTTAACTTTATTGATAAAATAATATCTACAAGGCTACCTTCTAAGGAGCACGATTTAGAACTATACAACTTAGTTAAAAGGTTACAAATTCATTCTCACACATACAGCTGTAAGAAAAGAGGCAAGGACTGTAGATTTGGCTTTCCAAGAGAGCCTTCAAATGTGACAAAATTATTTCAAATGTGGACTTCAGTAACAATTTTTTCAAAGGAAAATTTTATGACACCAAAAGAAGTAACATTGATAGATTTGTTAATGCTTATAATCCATATTTGCTAAAAAGATGGCGAGCAAATATGGACATTCAGATGGTGAGTGGTGTCCATGGTTTAGCATATTATGTGTGCAGTTACGTCGCCAAAGCTGAACCAGAGGACTTAAAGCAATATTTAGCTGCAGTCTTCCAGAATATTGATTCACAAATTCATTCAGTTTCATTGAGGAAACACTTCATCTTATTGGAAATTGTGTATTGAAGACACGACGTTTAAGTGCTCAGGAAGCAGTTGCCATAATTGGACATTTGCAGTTAGTTTGGTCATCTCGTACTGTTTGCTTTGTGAACACTAGGCCAGAATCTGAACGATACAAGGTTCTTCTACCTGCCATTGAAAGGGAAAAATTGCCAGAAAACCGCACAGATGTCTTCTATTTAAACATAATTGACTATTATATTAATCGTCCAGACGAATTGGAACATTTGTCATTGTTCAAGTTTGCCTCTTACTATAAATCTTCATCATCTGAAACTGTAAATGTTTCGAGTAGGTCCCAGAAAAGAATAAAATTAAAAAACTTAAACAAAATTCTTCAACTTAGAAGAAAACCAGTTATAATACGCACTCCCAAGTTTCTTCCAAATACGAATCAGTATTTTTTTTTTCATTATTAATGCTACACTTGCCATTTAGAGATGAAAAGGAATTATTACATCCTTATGAAAATGCTAAAGAAGCATTTATGCATAAATATGACAATTTTTGTTTAAAAGACATTGAGTTTGAGTCTTACTTACAAGATATAGAACGTATTGTTAGTATGATGCGTGTTACATCAAGTGAAGTTTATGATGTACTAGCTCCAAATACTCAAGAATTTATTCCTGAAGATTATAACGAACAAGTGTCCAGAGAACATGCATCTTTATCAGCAGAAAACTTGGACAATCTCAGTTCTGAAACTATGATGTCGGTTGATTCTGATACAACAGAAAACTTCCATAGACTACTAGTAAGTTCTATGCCAGAAAGGCAAATAAACGATAATATTCAAACATTAACAGATGACCAGAAGACTGTTTTTAATGTGATACGCAAGCATTTTGAATCAAGTTGTTCTTCCCCATTGAGACTATTCATATCAGGAGGTGGAGGTACAGTCACATCTGATAAAAATTGCTGTTGAGTGGTTGAGATGTTTCACTGCATCATTTCCGGGAGCAGATCCTGTTATGGTCTGTGGTCCAACTGGTATGTGTGCGAAACACATTCAAGGAAGAACTATCCATACTTCTCTACGACTACCTGTGCAGCATGGCTGTGAACCTTCATACAAAAAAAACTGTGTGATAAAACATTGCAGTATTTTAGAAGATACTACAGACAAGTACACACAATAATTATAGATGAAATCTCGATGGTTTCCAGTAGAATGTTAACGTTTATTCACAGACGTCTCTGTGATATAAAAGACTGTGATGATTATTTTGGTGGAATAAATATAATTTTAATTGGAGACTTTTTTCAACTTCGACCAGTAAGAGGCCAGTTTGCCTTTACAAATGACATATTGTGGAATTTGTTTGATACTTACATTTTACAAACAAATATGCGTCAAGTAGCTGATACTAATTACTGTGAATTACTCAATCGGATTCGCAAAGGGGTCTTGGCAGGAAGTGATATTAATACTTTAATGTCTCGAATTATAGACAAGGACAGTGTTGATTTTGAAGGTGTATTGATGGTGTATCCAACATTAAAGGAGGTTGAAGCATTTAATGGAGACAGCAGCAAAACTTAAATAATGTAAATTGTCTAAGAATCATGGCTGAGCATCAGTTCACTTCTGTTGATGTATCTGAAAGCGAGAACATTAATCAGTTTATCCCAAAGGATGATAGAGATGCTGGAGGTCTTCCAAACATCCTTTACATTTCTAGGGGCACAAGGGTAATGTTAATTCGGAATATTGCAACTGATCAAGGGCTTGTGAACGGTGCACTAGGATTTGTTGAGAAAATTCTGTATAATGATGAAAATGGTGTGTCAAGCGTTCTTGTATCATTTGATGATAGGAGCATTGGAAAATTGTTCCTAAATTCAGATTACAATGCAGCTGAAATTACAAGAATTAGCCAGGAATTCTATTATCATGGACATTCATTGGTGCGGACACAGTTTCCACTTATGCCAGCTTGGGCCTGTACCATCCATAAAGTTCAAGGCATCACATGTGAGAGAATAGTGGTGTCTGTTGGTAACACCTTGTTTGCCAAGGGACAAGCCTATGTTGCGCTGTCAAGAGTCAAGTCCTTACAGGGCCTTGGAATACTGTCATTAGATATTTCCAAATTTAAGGCAGATAGGCCTAGAGCTGGAAGGTGAAACCCTCCCCCCCTCTATGGATTTTTGTAGACCCCATTAGTTTTGAAGCCCCTTGTATGTAGATCATACTTCTGAATTCTGCCATCTGGCAAGCGGGTTCTCTATGAGTTACAGCCTGTTATTTACGTTACCTTAACAGTTATTTAATAAATGATAGAACTGGAATGTGGTGATTTATGTGGTAGAAATAACCAGAATCATTAGCAAGTGGGTTCAGTGATATGCAGAATATGCTGTTGTCAATGTTCCCGCCTAGTTTTGTTCTCTAAATAGATCAATTCATTTTGTAATTTACGTTACCATTATAATTTATAAAAAAATACTCGTATCAATTACTTCAATAGGTTTAATTGTCAGAAAATATCAGATATGTCTAAAGTATAGTATTTTCAGATACACAATACATTAGTGTTTAAAAATTTGTTGTTCAACAGTTTTAAGAACAAGTACGTTACCATTATTATATACGTTACTAAAAGTTAGGATATATAGATTTTCATTTCTCAGTCAATAGATTGTTTATGTAATCCTTATAATTATTTCAAACTTAGATAATGCAAATATCTTATCAAGTTCGATATAAAAATGCATATAGCACAGCACTGACATTGTAACCTACGTTATGATACGTTACTTAATGTGTATTTTAGTAACTGAAAAATACATGCTTATAACCGCTTATCTGTTTAACCAGATAAATTCACATAAACCAAAATTGAGAAACAACTAAGTTGCGGGGTTCAGGCATCTACGTCGTCATAATCAATGTCTGTTTCGTATATGTTGTCAATTATATTGGTCATCTCTACTTCTTCATAGTCATCATCAGAGTCATCAGTCACATGTGCCGATGTGTCACAATTTCAACTAGACTCATGTCCATACCATTATATGTACTCGGGACATTGCCAGCACGTACTTGATACTTTGCAAGAAACATGTCATATATAAGTTTATTGAGTTATTGTATTCTTCAGTCCATCTGATCAGTGATGTGTATGAACTACTTCTGCTAATGTTGCAACATACACCTGTTTTTTTTTTCCTACTAATTTGAGGGGAATAACTTTCCCTGTGTGAACAAAATCACTGGTTGTTTCAACCAGTCAGTGTATTGTAGGCAAAATTGAGCAGATTCTTTCTCCTTTGCTTATCAAGATGTTGTGAGCATTTATATGGCGTCTCGTATTGCCTGTTCCAGTGTAAAATAAAAGAGTATTTCGTTTTTTTGAAAATATTGTTTTCACTGTCTGACATGTATGCAATTCAGTCACATGGTACTTTGGTCTTTACTCCTGACACGTAAGAATTTGGAACAGATTCACGTCTTCCACGCTGATATGATTTGATCGACTGAGGACTCTAAGTGTCAGTTACAAAATCGACACGAGCTGTCTTAGGTAGTTGAATGAACACAGCTTTGGCTACGTCTTGGAATGTTGCAGGGATGGTTACTAAGCTTTGCAGCAGGGCGTTACTGTCAATCAACAAAACAATGTCATCTTTTTTTGATGGCTGCAGCCTCTACATGGTGAAGTATTTTTTGACTTGTCTGTTTTCATTGGCATTTCAGTCGCAGAAGCTGTAACGGCCAGGTGACAGGTGCTAAAGGAAAAGAAAGTGTCAATTCTAGATCTATGCTGTGCTGAACAGCTAAAAGTACCAATTGTTCATACACGTTACGTTCTGCTCTTATCTGTAGTATTTGTTTTGAGGACTGGTTTCTTTCCTTTTAACTTCAGCTGTGGCAAATATATTAACTTTTCTTCTCTTAATGGGGTCTTGGAAAGGCACTGATTTTTCAATCAATCTTCTTTTGATAATCCATCCATTGTCTTTACACCTATTTCAGTTGCCTTAAGGTCATGAGCGACTTCTGCTTTCGCATGAATACCAGACCACACGCAGTAAATTTTATCTTTGTTGTTTTATTTTTTCGGCCTGGAATTGGTTCGTGAAGGATTCTATGCCATCATAATCCTGTTAACTTCTTCACTCAAGCCTATCTGAAAAAGTTATACTTCTTCGTGGTCGGACATGTCTTCTCTATGTACGTCTGCATTCTGAAGTGTTGCTTCAACATACCTGGCGCTGTAATGACGGGTCATGCACCAATGGAAATATGCAGCATAGTTTCTACTGAAACCAAGTATGCCAACCACAGACTTTGCATGTCTGTTAATTGTCTGCTCTGTAGTAATATCAACTGCATTTCTCAGTGCCGGTACAGAAGACCCAGATACACTAAAACCATTACATTAGAGTAGCTCTTCTGCACCTGGATCAAAATTCATCAATGTTAACAGGTAAACGAGGAGGTAGCGGGCATAATTACTGCGGTCAAATGCGAAGAACAAAGAGCACCGTTTGTACAGAGATGATATATGTAAATCAAAAGCATAAATCTGTGTTGCTTTGAAGAGCAACAATATCAGGTGAATTATGTCTACATACATTAACCAAAATTGAGCAGTTTTGCCACTTTCACCCTTTCTGATTTCTGATTTGAACTGCTCACATCTGTTGAAATTCTCCTTTTATTTCAAACACTTTTTCTTTGCATGAACTTTCAGTCTGTTTCTGAAATATTAGTGCCTTCTTAAATGCTTTCGTTGCGGGGTTCTGTCTCTTCAAACTTGCATAGAAGCAAACGCTCAAGAACTTCCATTACTGTCCTGTGTACAATTAGGGTATGGTTGTAGCGTTTACCTGGTAATACTTTATCAAGTGAACCACTAGAACAAATTCCTGATTCTATTACAAGTTCTGCAAGACCATTGTCCTTCGTTAATTTTCCTACAGGCCCAAATATAGAGCAGATTGTGTGAAATACACCCATTCTAACAATTATGTTACCAAGTCCATCTCTAGACTGCAGAACCAAAGAATATGCCTTCTTAGCAACAGCCGAGTCACATGTCACTAAAGTATATTTCTGGCTAACTTCATTACTTGCATCTACTGACGTTTTTAACATATGCTGGACTGTAGCATTATCATTGATTGAATAATTCCAAGGTGCCATATATATGAAACAAGTTTGAGCACTCACTCTCTGCAAATCATTTCACACATTTGTAATTTATTTATTTATTTATTTATTTATTTATTTATTTATTTCATTCTACTTCAATTCATTTCATTTTCCATTCAATGAAATCAGTTTCATTTCACGATCATGAAAAATTATTTTCTATTAATCTTGTTTAAAGAAAACTATATATTATTTATGTAATTAGTAATTTTCGTTACATAGATTTATAATTTGTGATATATTTATACGTTTTAAAATATACAATACCTTTTTATGGAATTTGTACATGTTACATATCTGTTTAAACAAAATATTTTATTATATCCCAAATATTTTTCGACTTTTGTAAAAAAAATAATTTTTATAAATTTGAAACTCATATTGTCAACATTTTATCATTTTATCTTCTTTACTATACTTTATCGCTTATTTTTTCGTAATAAATAGAAATATTTCACAATCGATAAAATTATGTCAAACTCTTACCTGTTATAACCACAACCTCTTTTTATAACACTTTTGACATAGACATTTCAAATAAAATATAAAATCACATAGTTATATTTTCTATTTTCGTCACAATTTTTGGTAACGTTCATTTGATAACATAAAGCACATCCCTATAAGTGTCAATTTTACCATCAAGATATAGATCTGTATATTCTGTCTTTATATATTGATATATTGTGTAGCTAGTAAACCATTTATGGGTAACTGTAGTGCCAGTCAGTATTTTCTAGAAATTATTAATGGTAACGTATAAAGTAGGCTGTAACGTAAAAAGAACCCGACTGCCAGATGGCAGAATTTCTGGAATGATAGCTCATGTTATATGCTTTAAGAAAATCATAGCGTAGAAATATCCCTAGAGGGGGGGATGGGGGGTTATTGTCAGCTCAAGGTCTAAGATGATCAAGTCATCACTTTCTATAATTCTATTACACATAACTCGTCACTTGCATTAATAATTAGTGCTTTGTTCAGTTTTTTAGCCAGACTTCCGATTAACTCCCGTCTGTTTGTCAGTCCATCTATAAGTCCTTGAAATTTTGGTTTATACACATTATTGTCACTATTTTTAGTGTATCTAAATGAAACATGTCAAAGTCTTTAATACTTAAATATCTCAAAGGTCATGCATTTAAGAAGTGCAACATATTCTTTTCTCCAGAGGTCCAATTTTTGATTGAATCTTTACGACATTTGATAGCAATACAAAATCTGGATAACCTAAGGTGAAAAATAGCGAGTTGTGAACACACTCCCCAGGATTTTAGTTGGAGATTTTATAGAATTTTTTCAGAATGTTTGTCTTAAGTCTATATAGAATTTCAGACATGGTGATGTGGTTTGAAACACTAGACCAAATATAAATATATCAGTTAATAGATGAACCTATTTTTCACTCTAGATACAGCATTTTTGGTTGAATGCATACATGTATGAAATTAGCTTTGAAAAAGATGTCATATCATATGAAAAATTGATTGTAGCCGCTAAACATTACCTTATTCATTGAAACTTTAGGACGCATAATAATAAAAAAAACAGTTATTTCTTACTTAAGAAACAAAATATTTTATTCTGTATCTAAAACGTTAAATGTTTGTTGAATGAATATTTATTTAAAAATGTTGTACATGAGTAGAAAGCTTGAGTAACCTTTAATCAAAATGTTGTCACATGGTATATGTGAAAAAAGTTGGCTATTTACAGAAGCAGGGCTGGCATGTTTCAATAAAATCAAAAACTTTTGAACACAAGTCCTCAATTGAGTCCTTTTGGGTCATAATACCCTTCTATATAAATACTGAATACATACAGCATAATATCCAAACATTCACTAACTCTGTCTGATTTGAATCTGACATATACACATGTTCTTGCCTGTGTTTTACATATTTTGAGTATATTTCTGACCTCCTTTGTTAAACCCAAAAGATATTCTGATTGAGAAGTTTTGCTGATTTCAATATGATGGATACACCCATACACTGTACAACCATTTGACTGTCTTTATCAGATAGAAAGTTAACTTGTAAAAGTTTGAAATCGCCTAATGTTAAAGTAACACCATTTACAAACAAACAAAAACAATTTTGAGATGATCTGATTTTGTTTGAGGCTGTTTTTTATTCATGTTTCATGAAATACTTCATAATCATATCTTTTTGTGTATGTCACATATTGTTTATAACCTACCTATTTTGATTTCTTCTGATTTCTATGCAGGCTGATTTGCTTCACATTGATTCATCCAGGGATGGTACTAGATGCCTTAACCCACTCAGAGTCTATGTTGTGCATGCTGAGGAACCAAGACAGTACAGAAATGCTAGTAACAGAGAGATGAATGTTATCGAAGCGGTGGTGGCTGATACTGCTTCCTACCGTAAAATGTCGGTATACAATAAAGCATCTTTTCCTTTCATCAAAACTGGACATTCACTTATGCTGGTGAACTTTATTTCAAAACCCACTGAACTGGTGATAACCAATGACTGTAAAGTGTTAATGATCCCTAAGATTGAAGTCTCAGAGTCTGTCAAGCAACAGGGTATGGACATGGCAAAACAGCTGTCAGGAAGCTACAATGCACCAACGATGACTATTGCTGAGGTGGAAGGAAAACATGAGGGGACAGTATTCACCTTAACAGCTGAAGTCACAGAGGTACTAAATTGTAATATTTTGTCATATTATAGAAGAAGTAAATGATATAATTCAGAAAATGAAATAAATTTCTCAAATAAGTTGATCATTCAGATATCAACATTCTTTAAATAAAGAACATGTTGAAAAATATTTATGTTTATTAGGTAAAAAATGGTGTTGCACGGATCAAGTCTAACCAAATTCCTATAATATAAATTATTCCCATTCAGGGCAAAGTTTTACGTCCAGTCATCATAAAGCTTGGCCTTTATGTTAGTAATCGTAATTTCTAGAACGAGTCTGAAAGTTTGACATACGTGTCAAAAAGTAGGTCACACAATGAATAACAAACACCAACTTTTTATTGTGCAGAACTCTTTTATCAAACTTGTAAATAAATCAGTTGGCTGTGCATAATATAAAAGAATAAAGGATAGCACTCAAGTGTGGTGCTAGATGTTCAACCCTAATCAGACAGTGTATTAGCCCAAGCCCTCAGGCAAGTGCTTTTAAAACCACCGTTACATTTTTGTTCCCTTCCAATTTATATGTACACATTCTTTTTTGTGTTTTTGCAGATAGACGATGCCACCCTTGTTAAAACCATGTCTAACGCTGAGATATATGTCAGAAACGGTTATCTCGGTGACACTACATCAGGTATAGCATTTGCCTTCTGGAGGAATGTGGCAGAGACAGAGCTAAACGTTGGAGATACTGTTCACATTGCCAATGCAGTACGTTCAGTTACATCTGATGGTCAGCCTAAATTAACAGGAAGAAAGTACACAACTGTTACGGTATGCTTTAATCCTTCATTAAGTTCTATTTTACATTCAACTAGCTGAATCAAAGTTAAGTCTAGCCAACCCTTATGAACACATTTAGTGGCATTTATCGCCAGGAAAGGTCAAATCATTCAAGTGGTGCAGTGGTTCAAGAATAGAGTGTGACACTCTTAACCCGGAGGTCACAGCACAAAATCCTAAAACCGCCGGTCCCTTCTTTCAGTATGAGTACTGATAGTTTCCAGGAAGCAGTCATCAAGAGAACTTATATAAGTTGAAATTTCCAGGAAGCAGTCATCAAAAGAACTTATATCAAGTTGAAAGAACTTGCTGTACAATCAGTCTAAAAAAATGAAAACTAAAGATGTGACTAAAATATTGCTGAAACTGGTGTAAAACACCAAACCAACAAACATACAAAATTGTGAAACAAAATACTGTGTTAATAATTCTGTTCATATATTAACTGATTATGTGATCTTTACCCAAGTATTTCTTTTCATCTTTGTTTTACAGAAGCTTGATGTCTCACCATTCACATCTGTCATTAGACCAAAACAAACAGGATCAAAAACAGCAAGTGTCATAGGATTATCATCCTTCAAGAAATATGAAAGCTGTCCAAACAAAACTTGTTTTGGAAAAAAGCTACTTAACAACACATGCCCAAACTGCAAAAAAAAAACATACAATGGAAAAGAATCCACGATGTCGGTAGTTTGCAGTGTTATGCTAGAGGATGATGAACATAACTTTGATCAAGTCACTTTGTTCACCAAACAGGTCACAGAGATTTCTTCCCTTGACTTAACCAAAAGTGAACAATCATTGCAAGAAGACTTTGTGAAGTGCCTGCCTTGAAAAATAAACTACACAAAGAGCCCCAAAAAAGACAGCACTATTGTGCAGTTGAGAAAATGTTGACTTCCTGAACCACAGAGGAACTATAACTGTTCCTGTTGACAATTACAGTTTAAAAAAAAACATTATACTTTATAACTTCTACTGGAAATTCCTTCAACTGATTCGTAAAAAAGCTTACAGCCTTAGGTACCTACTGATTGCGAATATATCATTTTGTTATAAATCTTTCTGAGAAAATCTCTATACATGTTTGTGACTTTGCGTTAGCTTTTTGCTTGTTCATTTTTATGTATAATATGTATATATATATTCTTTGTTGGTTTCTCATGAAAATGCAAAATGTTAATTTGTTTTCTTTTATTTGTGTTTTATTTTTATCATTATTTTCAGTTATATTACTTTGGACATAGAGCAAAAGTCTTAAAAAAATTATTTCTTGATAGAACTGATCAAGGGCTATTCCAATTAAAAAGAGACTGTATTGTTAATCTTAAAAACTTTTGTCAACAGAAAAAACCTTTATACTATAATTATACAGCTCAGATGCTTCTGTCCCTCGGAATGTGTTTGTCTTCTGATGTAAACAACAATTTTTTCTGTTTTATAAAGTAGCTGGTTGTTTTACAAATACAAAATTTCATGGAGACCCACCAATAGTCAAAGCTGCCAAGTACTTTCACAAAACCATTTCCAGATTTACAGTAGCTTGCCCTTGGAAATTATTTTAAAGGCGACAGTTCTACCATTTACATGTTTTATTCAACACTTTAGACACAATGAAAGTTATCTTCTCATACAGAAATTCTTCATTTCTCTTTCTTGGGTGGGATAAAATGGAATAGCCCTAACTCTATTGGTAGATAAAGCAGTGAAAGATAACATTATTTAAAATAGAGCAAAGTATTTGTCAAACTGGAGACACATTTACCTGTTGAATGTATGCTAACTGTAGTTATAAAAAACCTTGTATCACATTGATTGTTTTTCCCTACTGCTTTACAGTTAATACAGTACAATATTGTTTATACATCTTTGACACATACCAAATTATTATGTTATGTGGCAATACTGAAAATCAGCTGCATATCAGTAGGAAACCTTTTGCTTTTTGTTCCATAGCATTACTTCACTTGTTATTTGTTGGTATCTACAACAAGTTGAAATGTGATAATTTAATATTAATTAATTCAATACTGCTTAAACTAGAGCCAGGGTTGAAAACAGTAGCACTCTTAAATGAAACAAGGATGTAATTTTCAGTTGATAGGTTCATTGTGAGCTTATTGTTTATTATTTCCTTTTATTATTGAACCATTTGAGATAAATTTTCCTTATATTATTATTTTCATCTTATTATCTCCTCTGAGCACTTAGTGCTCAAGGGTGAGCTATTGTGGTCAGTGGCAGTGCATCGTTGTGCATCTGTCAACAAATCACTTACAGTTCATTACATCTTACAGTAGTACAATTCCTTTCACAGTATCACTAAAGAATATGTATGATAAGTCTAACAAAAGGTACCTACTAAGCAGTGCACACAGGAATACAGCCTTGCCCATGCCTTATTCATACAATTAATATGATAAATAAGATTTTGTGTTTGTTTGTTTGTTTCAATTTATCTTTTTTGTTTGCTCCTTGTTAGTAGTTTTTATTAGCTTCTGATGTAATTTGATATTACACAATCAATCTGTTTCCATTCAGTTGTTAATCAACAGTTAACAGAATTCACAATTTAAAAAAAAACATATCACCCCAAACTTTTATGTCAGTTAATCTATTTCTTTATTTTTTCGTTATAATATGTATAGACGTATGCTTCAGTATGTTAGTCATTGTCAACACTCCTTAGAAGCTTCGTGAATGTTCTATTTATTTTGGTATATTTCATAACATCATGCAATGTCACAGTAAGTATTCAAAATGAAATCATAGCGTTACATATTCTGAGAAAATGTGTTTCATAAGTTACATTACATAGCACATTATACCGAAATAAGTCAGAAATTTACAATGTTACTGGATGGATGGATGACCTTAAGTCTGTTCGGGTATTGTTGAAAATGGTTTCACTCCAGGATGTTATTACAAAACCTTTAAATGGCTTCTCATGAACCAATCTACTGTATGAGTAATTATTTCTGTTGAAGTCACTTACCTGATATTAACTGTAGGTGTGTAATGCTATTTATTTTTCCATCTTAAAACAAATGCAGAGTACATGATTCCCAGTCTTATATGTAATGGTAACAATTGCTAGTCAGAAACTATAGTGTTCTAGCAATAATTATTCATTTTATTGATTAAGAAGTAGAAATTGACAGGTCTGCTAGCAATAAAGCTCACTTGAATACGCCAGATAATGGTAATAATGACCTGGAGAAATTTTTAGCCTACCTCAGCATGAAGTTATCCTGTTGGTGTACAAACATATATATTTAGAGGTTATCTGTTCAGAAGTTTGATAACTTCTAGTATCTACTAATGCATTAAGCATAAACTGTTAAATGCGAATTAGCAGGTAGAAATAACTTTTTTCAATCCTTTATGTCATTGCACACCATAGTTCATAAAATAGGTGGAAACAAATTTTTATTCCGCAGTTTTATTTACCATACATTTCCTACAATTAATATCGGGAGAAATAACCTTGTACAGTACACAGTATTTCCAAACTAGGTTTATACTTCCTTTTATTATTCAACTTTTCATTATGCATGTTCTTGTTTTTTCCATTAAATCTGTTTCCTGCACACTGCTTTTGTCTTTTCTCAGCTAAGGTATTTAGAGAGCACAAATATGGAAACTTGATAGTGAAAATGGTGTGTTGTTACATCAATTGATGTATGTCATTATACTACACATAGTTTTAAACTTTACAAAAGACTCTTACCGTACAATATATAACCACAATACTATGCCTCGGATAAATATATTACGTTAGAACATCATTAACACCCTTTGTAAATAATAAAATTAGCTAAAAGATATCTTAAAATAGCTCAAGAAACACCCTGGCAGTAATAAAAGTTATCATAAGAACTCTGTGACATCTCCAGAGTTATCACCTGAATTCCGTAACATTTGAAAAATTGAGAACTTAATGTAATACTGCTCATTGATATGTACAGAATACATAAACATATTCTACTTTACATGTTTAAAACATTCAAAACATTACCTTTCTGTTCAAAAAGTGAATTTATGTACTTGAGCCTAAAATTCATCCAGATAATATCAGGATCAAATTCCTGAAATTGGATTAACTTTATACATCACATTATTATTTAAAATCAGCATGAATAATTATTTACAGTCATTAAGATCTCTAACATGTATTTTCAGCAAATTATGCCCCCTTTTGGACTTAGAAAATTCTGGTTAAAGGTGGTCAATCACATTTAAACAACATTTAATGACATTTTTTACTTTTTGTATATTCTGGTAGAGAATTATTTAAGGAACAAAAAGACCGATTACATAGAGTTAGATTCCTATCTGAAATGTATATATTTTATTATTTTTATAAAATTTTGTGATTACTCTCCTTTAATATGAAAGTATATAAAAAGCTGAGTATTTCTTTTTATTTCGATACAATGTCTAGTTTTACATTTGCATTTGATAGACATATCAACTATTGAACAATCTGATCCAAAATGCAAGTTTAAAAGCTGTGTGTAGCTTCTGAATTCATTTATTTCCAATCTATCTTGGTTGCACATCTAAATACATAATTTTTAATGCAAATATTTTACAAATATATTACATTATGTCTAATATTTATACATTTCCTTAGGCAAAGTATGTTTATCAAATTTATACTTATGATAAAATAATTCTATCTTGGACTTAGAAAATCCTGGTGAAAGTTTTACATGCAAGTCACTATCCCCAAGACTAATGCAGATATTGAATTGAAACTTAACATGTGTCTTCGGGGTTATAAAACTAGTTGATAGAATCAAGTCCAATAAGACTGACATGTATTTTGGGCAAATTATGCCCCCTTTTGGATTTAGAAAATCCTGGTTAAAGTTTTGCGTGCAAGTACATACAGCTATTACCAAAAGGCATATAGCTTTGAAACATATTTATTCTTTTTCTAGGTCAATTACCAACCTCACTGGATCAAGTTCCATAACTCTTAACATGTATTTTGAGCAAATTATACCCTCTTTTGGACTTAAAAAATTCTGGTTAAAGTTTTACATTCAAGTTACTATCCCCAAGACTAATGCAGATATTGAATTGAAACTTAACATGTGTCTTTCGGGTTATAAAACTAGTTGATAGCATCAAGTCCCATAACTCTGATATGCATTTGGGTCAGATTATGTCCCCTTTCAAACTTAAAACTCTTTTGATATTTAACATTTTGGGTAATAATTTCCTGCTTCTGTGACAATATTTCGAATAGTCGAGCTTGGCTGTCTTACAGACAGCTCTTGTTTTCAGTACAACTTACATGAAACATATTTCATCCAACTATCTTCCTTCAAAATGCGCCGTTCATCTTTTTTAAAGATATTTCTTGTTTACTTCTGTGTTAGTAAATAAGTGCAGACCACGATCAGCCTTGTACGTAGTGCTAGTGTGTTACTGTGTTCAGGTGGTGGGGTTTCATCTACGTTTGACCCCTGTATTGAACAGATTATATGGCAAGACAAAGTCGATCTGATGCAAAATCCTTATTCGCAAAAAAGTATTTAAAATTGTGTTATATTAACTGCATATTTCATGTGTATTTTATTCAATGCAGGAAAGGAAAACAAATCATAACATTACATAAGTAAACTCGCACCATTTGAGCTGATTTTATTGTCGAGCCCGCTTACGGTGCGTGCGTCCTTTCGATTTTGTCCGGACTATAACTTTGACATGCATGGAGCAATCTTTTTAATATCTGGCATGAATTTTAGCCTCAATGAGAAGGGGTGTCATGCGCAAACCCCATGTTCCTATCTCAAAGGTCAAGGTCACAGTTGGAGGACAAAGGTCAAATTGAAGAATAGTTTGTCCGGAGCATGGTGGGATTTTATGTAACTTGGCGTGAATGTTCACCATTATACGACGGAGTGTCATGCGCAAGAACAAGGTCCCTAGGTCTAAGGTCAAGATCACACTTAGAGGCCAAAGGTCAGATACCAGAATGACTTTGTGCGGAGCTTTTTTTTTCATGCATAGAGGGATTTTGATGTAACTTGGCACAATTGTTCACCATCATGAGACGTAGTGTCATGCGCAAGAACCTGTTATTACTTCCCTTTGTTGTTACTAAAAATAGCTTATATTGTAACTTTTTTATTACTGGTCGTATGAAAAAATCAAGACCAATTTTCTGTAGTACAACATGCATGTTACATCCACTTTTGCGGTGTTTTATGACCTATCTCTGCTGGTAAGGATTTTTGTGTGGACGTAGATTTTTTTGCACTCCCAGTCTTTTTGATAGCTGGCTCGACATATTGCCCATGGGCATCTTGTTAGGTTAATTGTTATGTTTTTTTTTTTTTCATTTATCATTTTAAGATTATTCCGCAACGTTATCTTTAACTTAGACAGTATACAATGCCGAACAGAACTAGAACGGTACTTCAGGCAAACACTTACACTTGTTGTTCGCAAAGACTAGGGACATGTATTTAATCATTCTGTCACGACAAATTTAATAATTCCATCATTCCTCCTAGGGTCGTTATACCCTATTTGTAGTCAAGATTCGCAATATTACTGCTGTACAGCAAATGATCAACATTGATCGAAATGTTCTGGGAGCGATTACCAAGAGTAATTACAGAGTTAAGACATTGATTGTTGCCAAAGGAGCAAGTAAAACCAATATAAGATGCTATTGCTTTCACAATTTTCATCTTTTACCAGCTCTTTTGTGTCACCGAAAATCACTCAATTGACATGTGAATTTGACACAGCATGTCAAAAACAAAAATTAAAAGTTAAAATGTATTAACAGACGGTGAATTGCCTTGTTGATACCGGAGTTTTTCCCGTTAATTGGTGATAAGTGGAAGAAGTAGTTTTTATACAAAAACATTGCATAACTATACTAAATATAGAATAAATTGATCCTGCTGTAGACTGACTCGCTAGTATTGTTGAATGACACGGAATTAGTCTTGAAAGATGAATAAAATATTAATAACAGCATCACATATACTAAGTCAAAATATGCTTAATGAATCAAATATTGAATCCGGATTTAAAAACTCAAATACTGATTCCGGATTTAGAAATTAGTATGACACAAAGATTAGAATCACAAGAAATAAAATCTTAGAGCATGTGTGTTTTATTTTTTGTCCACAATTTAAGTCGAATTTGATAATATTTCAAACTCTATCATTTGTTGTTATTTCTAATGCTTTTGTTTGACAACTCGAAAGATTAAAACTACTTCATATCTCTAATAATGTATGCCATATCACTTGTTCAATATGGTTCCACTTTTCTTGTCTGTATTGCAAATGTATAATTGGTCTGCTGCATGATTTTTCAAATTTACTTTAATTTAACTCGAAAACCTGCATATAAAATGGATATTTAATTTCTACTGTGTCGGAAATAATTACATTTTCAGAAACGGAAACTTGTTTTTATTACAGATCAAACAATAAAATGTAATTATTCCCGAACATTAAATACATGTACTTACAATAAATGCGCAATTTTGGCTCTATTACGGTCACCCGTTCCTTACATTGTTTTGCCAGCAGGCACGTTATTTGACGTTGCAATACAACCTATTCTTTTCTTCCTCCTATTGCACGGTCGGCGCTTCTTATAAATCATTGGTTGCCCCAAGGACCTGGAATCAGCGAAACTAAACTGTCTCCATGTATATCGAGTAGTTAATGCAAACAAAATACGAAGTGCTGATAATTAAAGAAGATTATGTTAATTTTTTGCATTAACCTCTCGGTATCATTAACTCTATACTTGGTAAATAATAATGCTTTTAAATTATCAAAAGTGACATGACGCTTTTATCCAGTTTAGCTTATAGGTTGCAATGCTATGACCAATCAATAAAGTTTGACACTTCAATTGGTGAGAGTTCAATTATATTGGTATTTTAAAGCCCAACTACATTTCAAAAATGTTCTGAAAAGCTCAGTGCACTCTGCCGATAACGTTTGTAGTACTTGAATATGCAATTGTCATGATCATGAGACAATGTCGATATTTTACCTCTTCTTCTAGCTTGTTTCTTTTTATTTTTTTTATGCGCCAATAATAACATGCATATTCTATACAACGGATATTAAAGGGAGCGTGGAATACCGCCAAAATATTTTTAACTAAAATATACATATATACTTTCTTCTGGTGGAATTGAATTCAATTGCCATGAAAAATGTCGAAAATACTTAAAAAGCAAAAATTAGAGAAATTCCCATGTTTTATTTCTTTACCATTCATAATAATTCCCCACTTGATGCTGCAAGGCGTAATGGTATAATACTTTCTATTGTAGAGGAGATAATGAAACTCACATATATTGTTTAGAAACAGTAATATTGACATCTAATCTCATATTAACTACATGTTCTTTATTAGTAATAAAGTCAACTGAACATGCGAAAATCAAGTGGTACAGTCAACATATAATTAGGAATAGTATTACATCTATTTAGTTTACAGCAACGTGATTTACTGGTATATTTCAAAGTTGTCTGATTATGGCTGGACTGAAACATTTTTAAAATGTAGAATGTTGTTGGACTTTAATCATAATCAAGTAACATAGGCTATATAGAATGTTGTTTTAGATTAATTATTAGGGTTCGTTGAATGGCTTTTAGCTTGATTACATTTGCTTATATAAATTCAGCTTTATCTATTCAAATCTTCAGTCAGATAGGAACCTAGAAAATGTGAAATATTTAAGTGTTACAAAAATTTTCCAAGCTCAAAACTATTACACCTTTAGTACTGTTGTACTACAAACGCAGGTCTTACTCAAATTGAAACTGGGTACAAGTTTCCAGGCAAATGGAAAACAATATTATTGGGCTACCAGACAAAGGAGTGCCTATCAATGATGTAGACAAGAGGCTGTTTCCATCCCTAGGTATACTCCTTTATTTTGCCTACTGTCATTTCCTATTATTCTTTTGACATTTTGCGTGCAAACAAATAGAAAATGTTAAGGAAGTAGCGAAGATGAACATCACTTTATTGAATCATTGAGTTCTAAAGCAATAAAGGCCTGGCAATTTTGTAAGAAAATCATTTTGAGAACATCCAGGCAATGGACGAAATTGCTTTGGACTGTGCACAGGGAATAGACGAGCAAACCATATGTTTTATTTGACAGTTTCCTCAATATTTGTTCTTTATAACACTTAATACTCTGAAATAAAAGCAGAAATGTGAGGTTGGTTACTAATAGACAAATAATTCATTTATGTATATTATTTGTAACTGCATATCAGTTATCATACTGGAGCTGTCCTTCATAATTTCAGCAGATTTTCATGGATTAGAAATACAGTGCAGTTGTATTTAACTGCTTAATTGTATTTTCGGGAAACAATTAATAATAATTATATTTCTGAAAGACTACATTTAAAAAACATTTTTCAGTAAATAATTAATGCTATGAACGTACTAGTTTCTAGTGTTTAAGGTCATCAAGTGAGGAAGTTTCCCGGACCTCGTCATTACAAGACTACTGGTAAATGTATTGGTTACTTTTGGTCCAGTAAAACCCATTATGAGTATCTAAATAGAAGTCTCGCATAGACTTTTGCTCGGTACGCGCATTAACAGAAGTGCCAAATTGTTTACATAAGATTTCAATTTTCTATAAAAATATTGTATGATTGTATGATGTTTGAATGATAAGCTAAAAGTCATCAGGTTAGAAAATGTCCCGACATCATGATTACAGGGTAAAGATTTTTCTAGATCTCATATAATATGATTGAACACATTCTGTTATCAACAATTTAAGGACCCGAGTTTTGTTAGAATATTAAAGTCGAGCTATCACGACGTATTGCATTAGGTTTTGCCTAAAAAGCAAGCTATGTATTTGTTGTTTTTTATGGGGTGAGGGGAATAATTAGTTAAACAATCAAATTCTAATGCTTGCAGTCAAATGAAAATAAAATTAACACTAAATGAGAAAACGGGATATGAAGCAAACATATAAAGTTTCAATAAGATTTGTTTTGCTTGCAGTTTTGTGCTTAAAATTTGTCACATAGTGACCTCGTACATTTGTGAAGAGGGTCAGTAGATTTCCATGTTGGTTTTGGCTAAAAATTAGAGAATGAAATATAATTTTGTAGCTGCACGCAATGATTTATTTTGCTAGTAGTTAATAGTTTTAGAAAACAAGATGGAAAGTCGTTTCTGCGATTTATATTTTCCTGGAAATACGATATTATGTCAACAGAAAGGGATAATATCTTGAGTTCGTTGTTTGTTTTTTGTTTTGTTTATGATTCTCTAGTAAGACATTATCAACGACGCTCATCAGTCCTGCTTGTGATTCTATAGATTGTGGTGTTTATTACAAAAACACTTTCAAGAGGACATCCATTCAATTTAATCGCTTTCGTATTAAAACATAGTAACATTTTTGAAATATTCTTTACAATTGATGCAGTTTCTATTTCATTTTCTTAACCAACAGCCAAACACCCATGTCTTGTCGTTATATATACTACAAGTTAGCGAAGATTCTGAAATAAGCGTTTCCACTATTTGATTTTTTCTCTTTTTTTTTTTATTTTTCATTTCGATTTTAAGTACTTCTGATAATGTAATTGTCGCAGGATGGACGGAGGACAGACACCAATAGCATGTCGGCATAATGTTAGCAACTACTAATTATATATTTACAAATTTCTTTACAAATAAAAACAAAAGTTGAATATAATACAATGAATGAATGAAAAGAAAATTAGCAAAGAATTTATAGAAATATAATTCTGTCTTTAGTGACGTGTATCAAATATGTAATTTGTAAGACACTCAAATTTTACTGCCTCTAAAGCCACATCAAGAAAGACATGTTTCCATTTTGGCTCCTGGTAATTTCGGTTTCTTTGTACTGTTTCAGTTGCGTCGAAAACAGTGCCCGGTTGCTTATGAATTCCGGGCCGATTATCACCTCCCGGCCCGGCTCTGTCGTGTATTAATGTCTTTAATACATATGTTGGATTGTACTACTCAAGGAGTGTAATTACAAGTTCTGACGCTAGTTTTCAATTATAGCTAAATAGTTTGGGGTACTTTTGTCTCAAAATTTGTGTTTAGTCGTACCCGGAAGCAATATGGGGAAAATATAAGTGAGTGCACTAAACTTATTCTTACATAGTTAAACAAATTACAGATTTTTTCTTGACGGCAAAGGGCGAAGTAAATTCATATTTATTTCGTGTTTAGCTAGTCCGTAAACCTTCCTTGGTCACTTTTGGTCATTTTCTTAGTAGTGGGATTCTTTATGCTTTCAATAAAACCATGTATGTCCTTTTCCGATACGCTTATAGCAGCATCCAAGTCTAACAAACTGTTTGCTAACGACACTAACGTTCGCTCGCCAGGCATGTTGAAAGCGCACTGACCATGATGACGTTTTATGTGGCCACTGGTTTCACGCGCACGTGCCCGGGCCGATAAGTGATAATCAGTGCGTGAAAGCAATAACTTGCTGAACACTCATTTTTGTAAGTATATATAATAACATATGTATTAAATACAAATTAATTGACTGCAGTCCGACTCGTAAGCAAATATTTGGGCCTCCGTGGCCGAGTGACTTAAATCACTTGCCCCTCACCTATATGGGTTTGAGCCCCACTCAGGGCGTTGAATTGTTCATGTTGGAAGCCATCCAGCTGGCTTACGGAGGGTCGGTGGTTCTACCCAGGTGCCCGCCTGTGATGAAATAATGCACCGAGGGCACCTGGGGTCATTCTTCGCCATCAAAAGCTGGAAAGTCGACATATGACATATAACTGTGTCGGTGTTACGTTAAACCCAAGGAAACATAGAAACAACTCAAGCAAATATTAGATATTCGATAAACAAGTATTAAATACTAACAAATATAGAAAATAATACTAAGAAGTCATGAACATAACATGCACATACAATATATATGACAACAGAGACTTTCAAGAATTTTTTTTCAAAAGATTTTTCAAATGTTATCAGAAAGATATTTGACTCCTTTTATCGTAATAAAGTTCAAATAAAACGAACAGTGTATGAAGCAGCAAATAAATTAAGGAAACAATCTTACTCTCGTTTGTAAATACACTTTACAGTGATTTATATCTCATAGTCAGGAACTTTTCTGCAAAACATCTTTCGAGTCCTGTTACTAGAAGCTCAGGGCCGTAGGAACAGGGGGGGGGGGGGGTCAGGGGGGGCCGAGCCGGGCCGCCAACCCCCCCCCCCCCGCCAGTAATTTGACCGATTATAAATGGTAAAAAGTTTGTTTCTTTGATCTGGTCTGTTTTAGGTTGGCTCATTTTCTAAATGTGTCCCCCCACCCACCCCCCAATCTGAAAATGCTTCCTACGTGCCTGAAGCTTATATAAAAAAGCGATTTGTTAAAAATATAAAGGTATATATAAAATCAAATAAGCGATAAAACAGAAAATTTTACATGTGCAAGCGACTTGAAACGAAGAATACCTTACAAAACTCGCTAAAAAAACTTGACACATAGTAAAGGTTTTGTCTATAAACACAAAGTATATCAGACATAAGAAAACCCTAAATTTCTTATTCCAGGACCAAATATTATAACACCAAACTGAAAACATTTTTATATGAAAACCATACACTATGTCTATGTGTTTGTGGTGTTCTGTGCTTCCGGGTAATCTACCCGTACATTTTATCTTTTGTAATGAGGAAGCTTACTCTCCGATACTTTTACTAACTGTGTTTTCACAATCTAATGGGAGTACTTTCTGTAATCTTGTAAGATCTTTGACACCGTAATAATGAGTATTAATAACAAGTTTCCAAAATATTCAACAGCAGAAGCTCGAAGCTAATGAACATATTCGGTTTTTCATCTACTTCATTTCCTTCATTAGCACTGAAGGCAAAACTGTATGCATCCGTCAATTTTGCTGTAGTTAAAACTGCGCGGTGTCGGTTTTTGAAAAGAATATAGGCTGAATGCATGCATCTGTAATTTGAAGTTATTTCTTAAGTTGACTTGTTGCTTTTATTTTAGAATTAAGAATTAATGTATGATTCATATTTATGCATTGTTTCTTCCCCAGAATTATTTTCAAATATATTACAGTAATTTCAAAACTACATCAAGAATATTATTGTATACATATCACGTGTCGGCGGAACAATCAGCAATGCCTCAATGCTGTACAATTTAATGTTAATGGTAATTAAATCTAAAATATTTAGATTCATGGATGTTGCTATATTATTTAAAAAATTAGAATAGTGAGTTTTAAATAACAATAATGGATAAAAGAACAAGTGCCAATGTTGAACTCGTTACGTCACACAGTGCGATCTGTTAATATTTAATCAAAACTGGCAGAAGTGTCGTAGTATTGCATGCTGCTTTGAACAAACAAAAGAGAAAAGAATATTGCACATTTCATTAGTCTAAACACAGCAGATTTGATAAACATGCACATAGACTGTAGGTGCCGTGTGGCGGTCATTAAATGTTGCATACATGCTTTAACTCAGTGTCTTTATTCTTTCTGCTCCTTTTTGATCCTGTCGTCCTGTCAATGTTTCTCAATCACGGAGTCTCGCTCAAGCATATACTGGGAGGAGGGAGGTTGTAAGTAAGATCCAGCAAAGAAAGAATAAAATGCGTTGTGTCAGTTCGTATCTGTATTCTGAATCTCTTGGTAGCATACATAACAATAACAACATATCATAACGTCGTAAGTGACGTTGACGTTATAAACGCGGTAAGACGTAACGTGCATACTAGCGTAATTAACACTAAATATATCTCGCGGACAGAGGTAGGTATGCACATTTCATTACCTTTCCTGAACATGCTCAACTGACTTAATCAATTTATTTCCTGGCTATTAATAGATTGATTACAATAAATTCTACAATGTAAAAAAAAAACAATTAATACGAACGTGCCGAACTGTCTTAAATTATGTAACAGGACAAAAACTAATTTGGAATGAAACAAATTGAAGACATAATCCCAGATTGATGTATAGATTTAATGCAATGCTTCTTTTACCTCGTGCCTTTACCTCGAGGAGATTTTCTTACAAAATATAGATATCTATTTCTCCCATAATGGGGCATGTGAAAACCATGAATGTATGTGGTTGTTTTGTGGTCTAGTCAGGCTTACACGTTTTACCGATATAGCAAAAAGGATACGTAATTTGAAGTAAAAGAAATAAGAATTCGGCCAAAGGGTTTCTTGGACATATGAAAAAAAGTAATCTTGCATATTTAAATATCAATTTGTTAGATATTTTATCGGCCATGGAAATATGAAAGGGATTATTATGTATTTTTTTAATGATCTACTGTTGTATGTTTGCTTGTCTTTCCAATGTATGCATTGTTACGCGGTACATTTTGTTTTATGTGTATTCGGTACATAGTAAACAATTAGTGACAGACGTAATATTTGATTAATTACACCAGGAAAAGTTCTTGTCGTAAAACTTTTCCATGGGACTTTAAAACGAATGTATTTCTTTTTTATTTTCCATTTAACCAACCTGTTAAGAGCCTGTCTTTAAAATGCTGACTTTCCAATTTAGGCTAAAACTTTCGGGGAAATAGTGCAGATATTGATGATTTCATGTTACTTCATACAATATTGAGCTAAATTTTGTCGACAAAACCACAAATTTCATAGTTACATCAGATGAATAATTCTGATAAATTATTCAGAAATTTACATTTCATTAAATTTCAGAAGCCTCTATTATTACGGCACATTAGAATTAAAAGGTCATGCAACAAGATTTTAATCATATTTAATGAGGAAATGTTCAGGAGATTTAAGTCGTAATTAATGTTTTTTTGTTTCCAGTAGAGAGAAGTTATACGAGCTAATCACCACTACAGAATATTATATCAAACAAATAACAGCAAAGCGCCTAGCAGTACATTTCACAAGTTCACTTACCGAATCAGATTGCTTTCGATGCTGCTTTATATACAAAACCGAATTGTACTACACATTCGCGCTGCATAATACACTAATCTCTGTTATCATGTCTCACAAATCAGCAGTTACATTTTAGTCTTTTGAACTGATCGGGATCAGAGAAGATATATAGTTAACTGGATCTCAAGGATACACTGAATTTTACAGAGATAATTTTGCATAAAGTGATAAAAACCAAACCGTGCTCTTTGTAGCTAATAATATGTAATTCATGAATTATGTAGATTTTCCGTTTTCCTCAAACGATGATTTTGTTTAGATATCACTTACTTCTATCGACTAAAGGTCAACTGATACCAAGTGATTCATAGATGAAAATATCAAAAGTATTTATTACACCTAAGAGTAGTGCCTGTTTTAATCAAATGTAAGCCATACTGCGCATGTCAGATTCCAATAACAATTTGATTGATGAATTTTCTTCACTGAGAAATCCCATGCATTGCTTGTTAGCTACAAGATTAATAATGCCAATATGAAATCTGTCATTGTTTTGTTCAACGATGATTGATCAATAACATTATTTTCTTCACAAACAGACGACACGGGCGAAACTGACGAAAAAAATAAAATCCGATGGGTAACGTCAAAGCCATATTTTGTTTGAATTACCCTGATTTAACACATGTTTGATTTACTTAGCTCACAGGAGATAATCCGTTGTGCTTTAAAAACGACCTTGTTCTATTTTTTTGTTGAGAAATGCGTCGTCGGAAATAAAGATCTGACAATAATATACCGTGAGGACGAGAGCTCAGTTTGTCGAACTCAATTTAAAAGTCCTTGTTTTGTTATTCAATTTGAAATTAGAATATATGTCTTATATACTAAGAACATATTGACATGCAACGATACAACGCAACATCTTGGTAAATATTCCATATTACTATTTTTTTCATCTCGTCGCGGAAATATTAGACCACATTTTATCTCACATATTTCTAAGATAAAATCATTCAAACAAAACTGTACATTAACCTATGTACCTAAATTTACCCATTTAACTTTTCATATTATAAGGTATGCACGGAAGCATTTTGGTGCCTGTAGAAAGATTTGTAGTAATTTCCACGTAAGACTTACTAACTTCTACAAATGACTACGTACTTACTCAAACGTCAGAATTAAAACTATTTACGAAGGCGGCATTTTACCTCTGGAAATAAGTAAGTTAGGTTACTTGTTCTGCAGAACTGTCTACAACATGCACCTAAAATCTGTAAGAACATCCTTTGGAAGAATAAAATACAATGTACAACCAAGTAAAAAAATAGGAAGTTACATGATAGGATAATACAAATGCACCCCCTAGGAAGTTGCTTTTAAGACTTGGTACAAATTTCTCTTCTGTCACAAGTATACTGACATAGGTAAGTCAACACCTGGTGTCAACTAGTAGTGGTAAATCATGTTTTCTCACTGTCATATCTGCCACTACTAAGGGAAGTGTCTGTTGCAGATAAAATGTCAAATGTAAATATACATAGATAACAGGAAAGGGAGTTATGTATTTTTCGTTCACTGCTTTTCCACTGCATTAAACACAAAAGGATACCTACAAGAAGCCAGTTCTATGTCACGAATTTTCGTGTTTTTTCCCACCAGATCAATATGTTTTAATTCTTTCCATTTATAAGCAAATCAAATCTAAGAGAATAATACTTGTTTGACAGAATAATTACTTTGCTGTCATCAAATATCTGCGTTTTGCCGGGGGCTCTGTTAGTAAACAGGGCATTAATATTTCTATCAGTATAGGTTATGAGATTATTCTATCTTTTCTTCTCATTCTAAGGAATGATGACATGTATAACAGACGTAATACTGAATCAATTAAAACGGGAAAATCATTGTTACGTACGGATACGAAGCAGACCGCTGTTAAATATCAACACTCGCTGTCTGTTATACATATGAGGAAGAAAGAGAAGATGGGGTTATACATATTGGGACAATGAAGGTCTGAACTCAACATAGAGCGAAAATGAAGTAGCTGTTAAGGGAGTAATGCTATTTTTGCCTCTAAACAGAATAACGTTACATAGACTTTTTGATAATAGGCTTATTTTGTTGCCGATAATTCCATTAGTTTGACGTGTAACTGCATGAAATAAAGAAGATTAACTTTATTTATTTATCAGCAATGTTTCACTTGTAACTCATATAGATATATTGAAGGTTTTTTTTTTATTTTGAAAAAAAAAGGATCATATCAGTGGGATACCACCGCTTGTTAGTAGAGTACTTTTCTATTGGATGGCTACAATATATCACTGCCTTGAATTTTGTTACAAATGACGAAACAAACCATAGATAAAATCAGAAAACAATTCAAATGAGATCATTACTTGTCTGGTACATTGTTTTAGCAGTGAAATATTAATTTGCTTTTTCTAACCGATTCAAACATTTTCATATCATTTACGAGGGGCGTTCAATATGTAATGTTACTCCGTATGTAGTTCCGTAACCGCTGGTGCTTTTTAGATGCGGTTTTCGGCAGATTTTATAGCAATATATTGGAAACACAGTGCAATATCTTTCACAAAGTAGGGATTCCACGATTGTACAGCATATTCCATTAATGGTCTAACACATGTTGGATAAATGACCTTAAAACTGTTCACATCAATATGTTTGAAAATCCGTCTAAGTAAACCTAATCGTCTTAATGCTTGCTTGGCAACTTTTGCACATTGTTCACTTGGTTTATAGTCTTCAGTTATCATAACCCCTAGATCAGATTTTTTTTCAGAAGAAGATATTTCTACATTATTTAAAAAGTATGACTTCCTTAGGTTATTAAAACCAAAATGTATTGTTTTGCATTTTTGTTCATTAAATTTCAGAAGCCAAATTTCTGACCATTTACTTAGTATATTCAAATCACTCTGTGTAGTGTCACTTTCATCACAAACATTTAGAAGTTCTGAGTCACCTGCATACATTAAGAAGGTTGAGGAAACAGCATCAGGAATATCGTTTACATATAAGATAAATAACAAGGGTCCAAGTACCGAACCTTGAGGAACTCCACTAAAAACTTCTGCAGGATCCGAAATATGACCACGAATTGACACTTTCTGAGACCTTCCTACAAGAAAATGTTCAATCCAGAGTAATAATTTACCAGCAACACCATAACTTTTCAATTTGATTAAAAGTCTAGAATGAGGTACACTGGCAAATGCCTTTTTGTAATCCAGATAAATACCATCAGCACTTTTACCACTATCAATTGTGTCTGTTAAATAGTCAAGTGCTTGCAATAAGTTAGTCAGACAAGATTTACCTTTCACAAAACCATGTTGATCATTCTCATTTATCAAATTTTCAGAGTTTAGATGTGTGACTAAATAATATCTAATAATAGATTAAAAAACTTTACAAGAAATGCTTGTTAAATTAATAGGTCTATAGTTCTCGACATTGTTTCTACTACCCTTCTTGAAAATGGGAGTAACAACTGCATTGTTCCAATCTCGAGGTAGCTCACTAGTGTCTAGAGACAGGTTATAGATTTTAACTAGCGGAATTGCTAAAGTAAGATAACATTCCTTTAAAACTTTTGGATGCACTTTATCCTCACCTGGTGTACTGTCATGTTTCAGATTTTTCAATTTTTTTACTCACAGTTTCAAAGTTTATAAGAACTGAACTGATTTCTTTTTTAGTCTTTGAACTGAAAGTTATTGTTTCATCCTCCAATTCTCTAGTAAAAACAGACTGAAAAAACTCAGAAAAACATTCAGCAGTTTGACTGTCATTTGCTGTAAAATTCCCATCAGCAGTCTTAACTTTTTCAACACCTACTTTCACCTTTTGTTTTCTCCTTGCATATTTGTAAAAGGGTTTTGAATTTGTCTTAAAGTCAGACATCAGTTTCTTTTCATAATCTATTCTAGCTTGTCTCACTTTTACAGTTGCAGTGTTCCTTGCTTCTATGTATGCCGCATAATCAATGCTTAACTTACTACCTTTGTATTTCTTAAACAAGTCATTTTTTTTCCTTTTTGCTTTCTTAATGCTTCATTTCAACAATGGCGGTTTATTGTTTGTTATCTTTGAAGACTTCGGAACAAATAAATCAATACCCTCATGACAGATTGACAAAAATCTAGACCATTGAGTTTCAACATTTCCTGTTAGTTCCCAGTTTATATCACCATAAAAAGTATTCAGTTCTTCATAGTTCCCCTTAAAATACCTGTATCTTTCCTTATCTGATTGAATCTCTTGTTCATTATAACAGTGAAAAAAGAAAGATAAACCAATGTGATCACTTTTACCTAAAGGTTGTAAGTAGTCAATTTGATCAATAGAATTTACATCATTTGTTATCACCAAGTCTAACAATGAATGTTCATGAGGTTCACTATATCTGGTAGGTTCTCCAACAAGCTGAAACCAAAAATTTTTCATGACTGTATCTAGAAATCTAAACTGAAAACTAGAAGTATCACTGTCCACACACAAAAGCTTCCAATCTGTTTCTTTCAAATTGAAATCCCCTAGTATCAACAGATGAGTTACTCCTGATAACGAATTTACTTTTTTAAAGATATTTAAGAGTTTTTCATCATTTTCACAACTTAACCTTGTACTTCTATACATAACTCCTACAAGAAGCTTGTCAGATTTATTTAAATGTACATATCTCCAAACTTGATCTTCAAAACCTACATCAACTAATTCATGACATTCATAACTTTGTAGGGTATCTTTAATGTAGAGGGCTACACCACCACCAGTTCCATTTTTTCTATCACCCCTATAACATTAAAAACCGTCAGTAGCTATTTCACTGTCTTGCACTTCCGGTTTACACCACGTTTCTGCAAAACTTAAAATGTCATAGTTTTCTGAAGCAAGATCATATACTTCAGTCAACTTATTTTCAAGGCTTCTAACATTTGAAAAATAGCATTTCAATTTATTACAGTCAAATAAATTTCCTTCTTGGAAATTTTCACTGAAAACCGAATCAACAGTTAAATTTTAACTATTCAAAACATTTGAACTTGGAATAACTTTAACTTCATTTAACGAAACAGTTCTATTTACACAATTTTCAGATGTCCTTACATCACTACATTCGTACTGAGGAAGGTCCGGTAGATTTGGTTCCACCGGAGCCATCCCGCTATTTGATGATCTTTCCGCGAAAGATTTTCAACCCAGATTCACCATTATTTTTTCTTTCTTTCAGATTTTTAACTAACTCTCTACGTGCATTTCTTTGACTGGGAGTCAAGTCAGGGGCAATAATTACCTCTTTGATGAATTGTGAGTTCTCATCTAGTTCACGAATCTCCTTTAATTCCTTACCTTTTTTTCAGGAACATTGACACCAACTCTGGAGTTTCCAAGGTTACACGTAACGGACGGATGTTGCCAACTGATTTCTTACCCATACGACGGGGAGCAGTGATTTTCAACGATATCTCATAATCATCATAAATAGTAATGAGAGTTCTGGTAGCAAGACTTTTGTCATGTTCAATACGGTCTAAAAGTTCAGGACTATTTCTTATCTTTAAAAGCGTCATCGCAAATGTTTTGAAATTGTACTAAATAAAAGTTAAGAAATGTAAGAATTGAAAACATTAAAGGTGGATAATCAGATTTTGGCCATGTAACGGATTTGTTCGAAACTTTAGCATCTGATCATTTACATTCATTTATGTTCACTTAACACTTAATACAAATTAGATTTTCACTGGAGGTATTTTTAAAATTTCATTTTCCTAAGCTGGTTGCCCAACCAAGATAGAATTATTTTATCATAAGTATAAATTTGATAAACATACTTTGCCTAAGGAAATGTATAAATATTAGACATATTGTAATATATTTGTTAAATATTTGCATTAAAAATTATGTATTTAGATGGAATTCATTAGAAACGCAAGTTTGAAAAATTATTATTACCTCCCTTTGCCTAAGGAAATGTTTAAATATTAGACATATTGTAATATATTTGTTAAATATTTGCATTAAAAATTATGTATTTAGATGGAATTCATTAGAAACGCAAGTTTGAAAAATTATTATTACCTCCCTTTGCCTATCTTGGTTGCGCAACCAAGATAGATTGGAAATAAATGAATTCAGAAGCTACACACAGCTTTTAAACTTGCATTTTGGTTCAGATTGTTCAATAGTTGATATGTCTATCAAATGCAAATGTTAAAACAAGACATTGTATCGAATAAAAAAGAAATACCCAGCTTTTTATATAATTTCATATTAAAGGGGAGTAATTACAAAATTTTATAAAAATGATAAAATATACCTTTCAAATAGGAATCTAACTACCAGAATATACAAAAAGTAAAAAATGTCATTAAATGTTGTTTAAATGTGATTGACCACCTTTAAATCTCTTTGTAGTTTTTTTATGTAAAGGACAAAGACGTCCCAGAATTCAAGAATGTGCTAAAGGCGCATTAATTAGATAATACATGAAATTTCAATATAATGAGTCTTAATGTAGCAGATGTAACCGAAATTCATGTAATAATCCAATCAAAGAAAATTGCGTTTCCAGGAATTTTAGCTCAGCACTTCTTTATCATGACATTTTAATCTGCATAACAGTTCAAGTGCTCGTATTGTGTTCAGATATCATCGCTTTATTACAAATAGTTTTGCTATTTTTCGCAGTACTTGTTATGTTAATGTGTTTCATAAATACAATAAATGTTTTGTCAGACATTAATGAGTAGTCGTATTTACACTGGTAGCCTAGTGGTAGGACGTCCGTATTGTTAACTGGAGGTTCTGGGTTCGTTCTCTAGCCAGATATACCAAAGACTTGAAAATGGTACAAGCAGCTTCCTAGCATCTTGCCCAGCATTAAAATAATAGTTCGTTCTAGGACAGGTCAGCCCAGTGTCATTTCAAGGTGAAGTGGGGTATAATATCACATGTGTGTGGCGTGATTTTCCAGCGAAGCATCACTACAAAGTATCTGCTACAAGTAGACACCGTTGTTCATATGAGTGATAAAGTGATGAAAAAGGCGTAAACCCGAGTAAAATTATGTATATTTTTATTCAATGAATACAACGCTGCATCGGTTTTAAGACCGCGTTTCCTCAGGGTTTACGCGATGATTTCAAACAGTCAATAAAAAAAACATTATATTGCATTATAACAGTTACTTTAATTCAGTCTTTCTCAGCTCATCCATGCTGTAAATGTACAATATTTGACTCTTCTAAAGGATTAATGAAATTAAAGTTCCTTGTTTCATCAGAGGTGCTGAATTATTGCTGACACATTTTTGCTCTTGGAACAAAATTCAACAGAGTATCTGCGTGGTTAGATACAGGTAATAACATTATTCCGCCTTTTCCCATCATGTACTATAAAAATGTAAGACTCAACGTTAATCGGAGTTGATGATATTTCCTCTCAAATAAAAGTAGTGAATGTTAAAATAAAAAAAGACGTTCTGATGTTCCGTACGATGAGGTGTGAAAACCGACATCACTGCATTTTTATTGTGTATACTCTTAGTAACCTATTCAAGATATGGTGTAAATTTAACGTATTTGTTGGAAACCACGTCACATTCCCTACCATATCTTGTGTCTTTCTCGTCATACATTTATCATCAGTTAATTGCCCTTGGTGCAATTTATTTTTACGTTTTCTATAGATAATACACCAGTTTTATTGATACATTTCATCTTAACACACTTTGATTTTATTATTATTAAAATGCCTATGTATTCACGATGATCAAAATTTGATATCATGTTTCTTTGATCGAATGATTTATCTATTTTTGGTCGATGTTGAAACAATTTTGTTAAAGTCTGTTATATGCTGATGTTAATCTTAACAGAGAATGAAAGCATCTGGGAGTAGACCTAATTTTGAACAGTATTTGTATTCATTTCAAACGCAAAGAAAATGTTACACTGTATAATAAGTTAGAAAGTAATGATTGTTTGTTTTCGGTTTAACGCCGTTTTTAACAGTATTTCAGTCATGTAACGGGGGGGCAGTTAACCTAACCTGTATTCCTGGATTCTATACCAGTACAAACCTATTCTCCGCAAGTAACTGCCAACTTCCCCACATGAATCAGAGGTGGGGGACTAATGATTTCAGACATGAAACAAACTCTTGGGTGAATTTAATAAAAAGAACAATTGTTCTTTTTTGTGAAATGAGTCTTTATTTCTGTCTTTAAGATTTTCTTCCATAGGTGTGTTTCCTATATTTTGCACAGATCTACAGACATGCAAGACATTTTTTCAAACTCTGTGTAAATATTGATTCTATACGATAGTAAAAGCTCAGTATTTATTGCCAGACTCATTAGATTTACAAACGCGTAACGAATAAAACTCGATCAATTTTAAAGGTGCTAAATAAAGACAAAAAAACAAAAACACAAATCTTATAAAATACTTCACATTTTGAAATATACTACTAAACCATTACGATAGCCGTGCAATATTCCCTTGAAGTCAAAACATGTGCATAGAAACAAATGATTTTTTTTTTGTATTTTCTTAGACAGACATGGGTGGTCTTTTTGTCCTACTTTCGTGTTTATCAATTTTCCGTAATCGGTCGGAAATTCTTCCGGATCATGTGATTTTAAAATTAATTAAAACGAATATCCATTTAAAGACGCGCCACACAATAATTGTATTCTTTTGTATTTCCATGATGGTAATTTTACAAATTTTGCATGAAAAATATGAGATATACAAGATTTAGTTTCAACTTGACAGTGACATATATTAGACCAAGACAATGTGTTTAATGTCTTAAAATGATATTGAATTAATGTAGCAATATGTACATAAATCAGTGTTTCTAGTTAAATTTCAATCACGTTTTGTTTCTACAGTGTAAGATATATTCATCTATATTCTTAAAACTATGCTGAAAAGAGACTGACTGAATAAGTTTGCAGTTGCATGAAGTTATGAAAACACATTTATTCAGGAAGGGCCTAAATTGTCCACCTGAAAACTGGTAGTATAGCTGTATATTACCTGTATTATAGAAATGATTTTCATGAAGTTTTTGTGGGTGACGGCATATACTAAATTTTGCATCTGTTTATAAATTATAGCCTCGTTTCGGAGCATTCTCGCGAAAAAAATCCAAAGATGCTCGACGGGTCCGTAAACAGTCGGAAAACACACTTTCGGTTTGAAATAGGAAAAAGTTTTTGTTTATTTGTTGGTTATTCTTGAAAATATTCATGACGACTATTTGGTCAGATCTGATACAGTGGGTCATATTTTCAGTAAATATGATGTCTAAGCCACAAACTCTTGTTTTCATATAATACTCGTTCGGGCCTTAGTAGTGGACATTTAATAGATTATGATTCGCCATTTTTCGCAATGTTATTTATAATTTCTTTTTAAGAATGTATTGAATTTTAAGTAAATTGGAAACTGGCGTTTGTGTGTGGTATTTATTTGTCACTGCACTTATTTTTTGAAATGTAGCCTAATTAATATTTCTTTCACCAGAGCTTTAAATTCCGTCATGGATGTACACGTTTTAAATGTATCACCTTAACGACTCTTCTAAGTTAACGTTCGACAACATGGCACTGGGTAAATCAGCAATTCTGTTTCATTTAATATTTTGCCGGACTTTACGAATGATAGATGGAGTCCGCCTCACCTCATATTAAATGAATTATGTGCTATAGTTGGTAGCATCAGCAGAAATATTCACAACCATTACGAAAATTGCATTTTATCGTCTAATCGTAACCTCATATGGAAGTGCCAAATTTTCCCGCTTATAAATAATTTCGTAATGGACGAAATATTGAATCTGACGTCTTTGTTCAATAAATATTGACGATGCATACCAAGTGACTAATATTGTGTCTGGAACGCTCTTTTAGTTTAATTAGAAAACATTATTTTATCCATTTATCGGCAATGATATTTATACAATAAGATGACATTGCAGTACAGACAAATTGAATTCAAACTATTTATGACGCCACTATGGAAAAGCCAACATGTTACGTTAATATGTCAGTGTTTGGCCTTTTTTACAAGTTGATGAACACATGGTGTTATATGCGTCTGTTGACTATTGCAAGATGTTCGATACACCTACGCAAAAATCTACATTCATCAGGTTTAAAAAGAGATTAGTTAATACATAAACTTGCTTAGTTCTGTACACATAAGCGGCAATGTCTTGTCTATCGTGGTTATCAGCACAATTAAAACTTTCTTTACAGAAGAGAGTAGCACGAGTGCAAGTATAAGCTTCGGGTTACTAATAAACAAGTGAGGCACGACATTGCCGTTTAATGACTTATCATAAATTTTAACACTTTAACGTGTGCTCAGTCATTTAAATCGATCACTTTGATCTGATTCCATTTTTTTGTCATTAGACAAAGAAAGAAATCAAGCACAACTGTTGACACGCGTTCCGGAAGGGTAATGTCATGACATCAATCGTTACATATTTTGTAGACGCGATAAATCAAACACAGTCGTTAATAAGAGTAGCAACGAAAGGTTAATGTGAAGAAATGCAACCATTCAGGATGCATTGTTACTTCGCAATTCCTTCGACAATACTGTTTTGTATTAAGCTACTTTGAATGGCACTTATTTTTTAACTTCTGGGAAATGATTCACTGAATTATTGAACTTTAACACTATTAATCTCTTACAACAGGCTTTTATTCAATTTACTGCGGGCTTTTATTGAAGAATTTTAAAATGCCAAGCAGCTCGATTTTAATCTTGTTTAAGGAGGAAATAAATTAAGTTTTAGTCTTGAATTATGGTCTCAACAAATATGTGGCTGTTGAAGACATTTCTGATAGCTGTCGTTTTACAAGCCTTTATGTTATACTCTTCTAGCTGAATCAACGATATGTGTGCGGTGTACATGCCAAAAACGTAATTGAACACAAAGGTTAATGACCTTCCATAGCGGTGTCCCTATTTTCAATATACAGTTTTATGTGTATTGTACTTCGTCTTGTATTTATGTAGTGCTTAAGTGGTCTTTAACATCCCTGGTCAGTCCCCTTTTCTCCGTTTTTCAGACTTATCTGATTTTTCAATGGTTTCTATGTTGTTGATGTACACTGAAAACGCATCGTTCGCTATTTCTTCCCGCTACTACTTGTCTGTTTACTGTTCGGTGACCAGGGTTGATGGTGTAATTTTGTTTCTGTTTACTATGCTCATTGCTTCAGGAGATTCCACTCACATATTTTTATTCATTCTATAAAATATTTCACCAACAGGACTGTTTTGGCTAGTGGTTTTATGTAAGAAAAGTGTTTGTTGCTAGTTGTAAGAGAATTTTTTAACGGAAACATGTCTTATTCTATAAATGTTACATCATTTTGTAATTTATTTTGTATTTCTTGATGTAACAAATTGTCAACCAACATAGAGTTACAAATAGAGACATTTTATTGCCACACCAGAAATTTCTTTAAGTTCTAAGAAATGGTGCTGCTTGCGTTATTTTACAATGTATCATTCTACGTGATATATACATAAATGGTAAAACAGTTGCGACCATTACGTAATATAAGACTGTCAAATGTAATTATTTTGTCATATTGTATATTAGTTTATTTACAATATGATAACAAATCAAATACAGGATCATGGCTCTTAGACATTTTCATTTTATTGATGAAGACTAAATAATTTTGGTCTGGCATACTTATATTATAACAAATTAAATCGTCAGATACAACCAAACAATTCGCCAGAGAAGTATGTCTTGTTTTATAATAAGTAAGACATACTGTGCTCTTTGTTGATGTGTAGGTCTCGATAAGGTCTTGATGGATAAGGTTTCGAAATTCAAGGGATCTCGTGCAGTACGTGTTACCAAGAGGATTAGACTGTCAGCATAAAATGCCTTTGCTTTGTCAAGTGATATGTGATCAATAACCTTTCTTTTTTCGCAAGATATAATTCGTATGGACTTTGTATGTAGAAATAACCTTAGAAAACAAAAACAAATTCCCAACTGATGTATCACTAAGACAATTTCGAATTTATTTCTCTGTTGATACAAACCTTACCTTTGGAGTTTGAAAACCGTCATCACTTGTAATTCATTTGGCTTGAAACAGAAGAAATTCGAGAAGCAATTTTCAAAATTATCAAAATTGTGAAGTCCTTGTTTTAATGTTTAGCATCTGTCAAACCAGAGAAACTAATTATTAAATTATTAATCAGGATGATTTAATACGTACAACGTATCTGTAGTTGTTTTTCCAATTTTTATTTCTGGATGTCATGTTTATTTGACAAGTCAGAATCAATGAAATTTTTGTATAGGTTCACCAAAGAAACAATTGTCTTGATATATTATAAGAGCGGACTAGCTGTTCCTTACAAGAAGACCTTTGAAGGTTTTATCTCTATACGTGTAGGGTTAAGTGACTAAGTCATTTGATGTTTATGTGTTTTTACGAATCGAAACGATTTGAACAATACTCAGTCCAATAGAAAAAAAAAATCCTATGATATTAAACAGTTAGGAATGCATTCAGATAGTTAGTGTGTAATCAAATAGCTGATGTTAACAAATTGTAGAAAATTCACACTTGCCTATTAAACATACCATAACGTTTAGCAAATTTTGTGTTGTTGTATTTTGTAACAGAATATTAATATTGTAGTTGATACATAACTTTAGCCATCCTAATATTGTTCATTCTATTGCATTAAAAATTCTCTTTGCTTATTTAGTTCAGAGAAATATATGTGAAAGCCATTGGTAAATTGTATGTATCTAAAATAGGTTTAAGATGCAGTTTTAGGAAATGAATATCTCAAATCAACCATCGAGATCTAGCCAATCCAATACAGTGTGTCATTGAGTATATGGAATCACTTAGCTGTAAATTTTGTTGCCTGATGTATTACGATGCGTCTAATCAGGTTTTATGGCCAGACCATTACAGTATTGCCGCAAATATTCACGGTGCTTTTATAGCAACATATTTATGACTTGAGATGAGATCTATTTGTAAGTGTCAGACGAAACTTTCAGAGATCATGGCCGTGAATAGACATTTATAAGATAAGAATAACACCCGCTACGAATTGTAGTAGCGTAAAATGTATGTGTGAAATGCTGGAAAGGGAATTATTGTTATGTAAAACATTAATATAATGTAGGCATCAAATGATGACACTTTTGTTGGTCGCCTTGTCTGCTGGAACTAAGATTTACTTAGAATGAAATTCTTTGATTTCCTTTTTCAAATGTCTTAAAGAAAACTTGGGTTTTGGTAGAAGTAGGTGTTTATTTGTTTGATAAACTTTTATATGTGAATCGACAATGTTAAACTATTTCCTTTCCAAGACGTTAATGCATTGGGATAAGCATTCTCACAATGACACTATTTAACACAAAAAGTTTCGATAGATACCGCAATCTGACCACGACACGCACCAAAATATTCTGTATTTAGGTCAATTACGAATACGCTTGTTTTTAATAATATTAAAATCACCAGATGAGTGATGACATGACCGGCATCTGAATAGCAAACTTTTGAGTTTCGACATTCGCAGTAAGTAGGGGTATTTGTTTGAACATCTAGGTCGGAAACAATTTTTGAATATAACATTTCTTATAGGTGTTTTATATTTATAATAGATATAACTTCAGAGTTTCTGAAATATTTGGGCAGAAAATCAATGACACGTCTATCACGAAAAATACTGGGTACATCGTTGAAGTCAAAACCTTTATTCATGAAATGAATTTTAAGACAATTTCTGTCATGATAAGATTGAGTGTCAATATGTGGAAGGAAAACTTGCTGTGTTTAACTTGGAATAAGATATGATACAGTGTAAAACGGATCTGTTTGAATAGCGTACCGATCCGCTTCATCGTCTAAGTTTTTAAGTGACTGAACAGATAAAGATGTGAGACGAGGAAACATAGAATGTCTGCCAGAGTTTGGAGTCCATTCAACATATATGTAACAGAGTTCCGCTTAAGCCGGTGCTAGAGGGCGTGAGAGGTGTTGCAAATTTCATCACCTCTCATGAACAGGCTCAATCAAACCGAGTCTGCTATTATTCTTCTTGGTTGCATTCTTTGCTTCCAAATTATCTTTTTACAGATTTTATTGAAAGAATTGAAAATCGAGGTCTGCAACAGATACATTGACTTTTGATTTGCGCTAAATATATGCATTGCGTCTAATTCCATGAGACCTAGATTTATGTTTCCTAATATATAAAATAGAAAAGATATCGATATCAGGGGTTTTACAGATATTTCCTCCTTGATATATATTATCGTTTAATCCCAACGGAAACGATGCTCCTAATCATGGCTTAACCAACTGCCTACTGTCTCTTTCATTTTTTAATGTTTAGAATACCTGAGTATATCCCAAAATATAACTATGGGCAATGGTTCTAAAACTGTTTGAACTGTAATCAAAAGTTCATGCAAGCATGTTTCAAAATAGTTCAGTATGTTTGTTCAATATAATTCATTTTGATTGAGAAACGTTCCTGTTATACAATGAAACTACAACTATATATTCTAACATTTTAGATTTTTTAAAGCAATTGCTATCGGTCTTTTGTTTGTTTGTTTTGGGTTTAACGCCGTTTTTAACAGTATTCCAGTTATGTAACGGCGGGCAGTTAACCTATCCAGTGTTCCTGGATTCTGTACCAGTACAGACCTGTTCTCCGCAAGTAACTGCCAAAACTTCCCCACATGAATCAGAGGTGATTTCAGATACAATGTCTTTTCTCAAATCGTCGCGGAGAACGTGCGGCCCGCACGAGGATCGAACTCACGACCCTGTGATCCGTAGATCTGCGCTCTCCCTATTGAGCTAAGCGGGTGGGTTTTGCTATCGGTCTAAAAATAGTAACTTGTGCTATAACATATATAATAGATATTTCAAGGAAGATTCTGTATACATGTATAACTAAAAAAGACAGGAACTGATGCGGATACCATGTTGCTGGAAATGCAACGTTGGAAACATTGCGTTCAAATACAGTAATGCACTCTTTCTTTTTACGGCACATGCAGTTTGGATTACTTGAGAGATGATTTTTTCTCTCACTTTTTTAAGACAGTGCATGTATTTTCAGAATTATTGCTAACTAAATCCGATGCGAAAACAAACAGAACCTTGGCATTTTATCTCTGCTTGAAAAACATTTGCATGTACAGACAGACCACAAAGTATGTCATGTTTGTAATTGATTCGTATGATTTAAGGTTGATTAAATACGCCAAGTTTGAGGTATGTTTAACTTTAAGCTAGAAGGTCTTCTTTATCCGAAAGTAAGTTATCAAATTTCTGTTAAAGTGTTTATTTTATATTACATGTTTTATAAGACGGACTGGTAATAACATCATCGAATCACCAATCAGATTTAACCACAGACTCGCCTTTTTCTGAATCCTTTAATATTGTGATGTCACTTTAATGTAACATATCAATAGATTTTTAATGGAGATCTTCCTTTAATAATTATTTGTTGTTTGATCAAATTTGTTAATAATGTATGTTAGATACATTTTCACTTTTATTAACTAACATTAAAATAATTTACTCTTTTTACTTTTATCAAGGTTTCAAAGACTTTCGAGAAAATCTGTAGTAGTGATATAATATAACTATTGCGTAATCGTTTAAAATACTTGAAAATCTTTTTTTTTTCTTACGTTCATGCAGAAATTCAATTATCTAATCAAATCAAATTCTGCCGTATTTTACAAATAAGTGTTATTTTGGGTTGTCATGGCAACCAAAATTCAAATTCACCCATTCATCATGAGAATATAGAGGTGTATAAATATAATGTCCGTGATGAAAGCAAACATACACGGGTAAGTTATTTTCAGTAAAATCATTAACTGTAAGTTCTTCTGTTTACTGAATATTTGAAGTGTTAAAAACTTTTTTTCCAGAAAAATCAGAACAATTACTCAATTACTAGTATAGTGGGGAGGAACAACGAACGTATTTGCATATAATATCATTTCCCTTAAATTCAAAATATAGTAAGCCTTAAGTCTTTTCGGCTGCTCGCATTTTAAATTGTGTAACTCCACCTCTTTCCATTTTCATGTTTCATAGATGCGTATATTTAACTGGTAACACTGTCCTGAAACTTTTTAACATGGAAAGGAGTAACCGTTATATGGACGTTTGCGGTACTGTTGCGGAAGTCTACTGTGTTTCTAGGATATGTTTTTGTTACTTTTACTTTCTGTTTTGCTTTTCACACATACATGATGTACACATCTTCAGGGTCTAGGAGATCACGTTCTAATGGGTTTTCCGATTCGATGCTTTTCCGCTTTGCATTTCATTCAAGAAGCGCATTTCATATGCATTTTTGAAGATTTAAATCTATGTTTTGACTACTTCCTGAGTTATTTTAATGATTTTTTTTTAAACCAGACTGTAACTAATTTCATTAGATGACAAGGTACGGATATGGCTATAAAAATACAACAGAAACAAATATAAATCATAACATCATTTTGTCATGATAAAATATTAAACTGTAGGAATAAATTTGCCGGAACTGAACTTTTCTTTGAAAAAACAAAACAAAAACAATTGCAACAGTCTATATATTTTCAGATATTTGAACTAAACTATTTATTATTAATATACAACGTTAATATATAATAACGAGTTGATGTCGTTGGTTCGCTCCCTGGCCGCATTATACGTGAAAACGGGTCCGCCCCCTCAGTTTTGAGAGTGGGAGCAAGCATATGGTTTACCCCCTCCCCACAAGTTTTGACCCCAAAAACTGATTAATCTCAGTAGATAAAGGAAAACGGCCAGTTTGGGAGAGCGTTTAGATGTACTGATATGGCTTTGATGTGATGTCTAATTTTTTGTTGTTTTTTTTGATTGTCCGAAAATTTCAGGGAAAATCTGGGTAGGTTTGGCTGGCCCCTCCCCCCTTCCCCCCCACCCCACCATTGCACGCACCTCCCCCCTCCCCACCCCCCAAACTGTGAGTTCGCTCCTACGCCACTGTGTGTTTACATGTCGCCTGCTGAAAAACGATTTGTCGTAACTACCACTTTTCACTTTTCGAAAAAACGAAGTGTAAGTTCCAACTCGCCAAAACTTTTTTTTTATTTTAAAGCTGTTTTTGAAAACTCCAAAGCAGCTATACTTTGAGTATATTAAAGGCAGCGCTCTGGCCCCGCTTTCACTAACGTTCTCAAGTCAAAATCTCAGCTCAAGTCTGAGAAAAATCTCAACTTTGATTCTCAGCTTGAGATTTTTCTCAGATTGGCTTTCACTAAAAATCTCTCACTGAAATCTCAATTTCCGCGCTGAGATTTTTCTCAGATTTCTTGAGTCAAGGGTTGGGCTGTCTCAGTGCTTTTCTCAAAGAAACAAAATGGCGACCTTTTCGACGATACAATATACGCAGGTGTGTCTAAGGCTGTTTTCATTCAAATGACATAGTTTAATAATTAGTTTAATAGTTAAATGTGCTATTGCCTCCCTATTCCCATAAAGGAGTGCATTGTGCTGAAACAATGTTAAAATGCTCACTATTCCAATAATTAGTTAACCAATAATAGTAGATGGTTTTGTAGTTAACAAGAACTGCCACTCAGGGTCAATTAAAAGAGAAATTATTAGAAATGACTTAATTACATAAGAAATTATCAAAAATACAAGGTGGTTTTTAAAGTAAACAGCTTAAAGGCCTACACCATATAAATTTCATACAAAAAAAAACCTCCTTTAACTTTATGCAACAAACTTTCCAAAAATAAAATGTTTATCAGTTGGTTAGAAAAGTACTACATATACTTTCAATGATGCACATGACTTTATACTGCACAAGCCAAAAAGGGAGTTAATCAATAAAAACTGATTTAATATTTTCAGTAACATTTTCACCCATGCCAATCTTTGACACATAAATGCGATAATTAAAATTCGAAAACAAGAAATTAATGTGTCTTATGTTCCTAACAAACAATGTGGCAGCCACATTTAAATTTAATGTGAACAAAGATAATGTATTCAACAATGTATATCTTTCGACTATATTGTTTTTTTTTAAATAATTAAGCTTTTTTTTCTCACTCACCTTATTTTAATTCGGTTTAGTTTTATAAAGTGTTTTGGGGCAAATTACATATATCCAATCAATGTAGTCAACAAATGTTTGCAATTTTCAGCTGAATAGCTCAAGCAGTTTTAACCCTTATCATGCTGTACATAAGGTTGGAAACAGGCCGGTACGAAAATTTAAGTCTGGAAGATAGAAAATGTCCATTTTGTGATGTTGTAGAAACAGAAAAACATGTAATTCTTAGTTGTAGCTTGTATGATGATTTGAGGGAGACTTTATTCCACCATGTATTGAATGCCGAACCTAATTTCCTTGCTTTATCAGAAACTGAACAGTTTATTGTGTTGTTCACATATCCATCATTAGTCAGAAGATGTGCCAAAACCTGTAGTGATATTTTAAGTAGAAGACAATTTTATCTTTGTAAATAATGCTAAGGTACACTTTTACAATTTTTTACCTCTGTAAAAAAAAAAAAAAATAAAAAATGTTTAGCTCCACTGTTCGAAGGAAATGGTTGCTACTCTCCTAGTGCCCTGTTGTCGGCGTGTGCCTTTTCTTTTTGGCTAAGTTTTTTTTTTTTTTTTTTTTTTCAGCAACCTTTGCTTTTCTTTGTTCTTTGTGCTTAAAGCTTAATGTAACTTCATGTTAACATTGCTCCGCATGCAAATTAAATATGCAGGGGCTGGGCCGATACTTAAGGTCAAGGTCACCAAGGTGTTATACTTAGATTATTTTCAAGGATTTTTTTTTTTTTATATATATATATTTGTTACTATTGCTTGTATGCTATTGATAAATTGACATAAATATTGTCCAGCATGCAAACGGGGTATATGAGGGGACTAGGCACACTATACCTAAGGTCAAGGTCATGTTCCCGGATGCTTCCTTTATAGACATAGTGTTAGTATGTAAGTAGAGGTCTTTATTGTGAAATAAATTTATTTTACCTTCAAATTGCTGAATAGTGGAGCAAGCTGTCTTGTAGACAGCTCTTGATATTTGAATGATTGTTTTATTTTCATGTATAATTTTTGATAAGAAGTGGGTGCTAATTAGCTCATCAACAATTTGATGAGATAAAATCATTTTACTTTTTTTCAGTACTGCTAAATTTTAATTTGGCTGCTTTCTTATATATGGTTTTATGGGCATGCCTCAACATTTTATTTGAGCTTATTAGCAGCTACATCTTTCTTTTAACATGGTGTTTTAATAGTCAAAGTAATACTGATATGTTTTAGCTATAAGTCTCTTATAACTCTTTTATAGAGTGGCAGTGTGCATTTTATTGATATTCTATTATGTATATTATGTAATATATGTTGTACACTGATGAGACTGAAATAAAGAGAGTATATATATATGGTTGGTCCTACCTTTGTTACAAGTGTAGATCATGATCAGCCTGCACATCTGTGCAGTCTGATCTTGATCTGCACTGTTCGCCATTCAGTCAGTATCTTTTTGTCTAGCACCCCTTTTAACACTTAATCATACTGTCCAAATTGTAAAACGGACAAGTTCATTATAGAAATTTAGCAAGGGCCTAAGGGTTAAAGTTATATTAAATTATATAGCTAATTGTGTCCCCTGGGCACCCAAAAAAGTGTGACATTTACATGAAGGCTAGTTTTCAACAGTGTGTTTTTTTAATCAAGCTTTATTGTTACAGCTTTGATTTTTATGTAACTTAAAGTCTGCACATTTAAAGCAAAATACATTTTTTCATAAACTTCATCTCATTCTTACCAATATGTCACATCTTGTTATGGAACCCTCTTCACAAAATGTAGTGAAAAAAACAAAAACATTTTAAATGTTGAACACTAGTTTCATAACCCCATTACTTTTCTTGAGTCCTAATGTTTTCCTAAGATCTTAATCTTTTCAGCTTTGAAGACACAATATGACTATTTTTGTTTAATAAATCAACTTTCTCAGAATCTTGATGAAAGTCTATACACACAAAAATGTCCCCTGTGCACCTTTTCAGTAGTTTAGTGTCAGATTTCTTATATTCTTTAAATAAAATGTTTTTTACATAGGCCCCCACTTCCACAGTATATCTTGCAGCTTGTTCCTTCCACATGGCAGATATATTGTATTCAAGAAGATACATCAGGAGGAGGTACATCAATCTGAAAAGAAATTGTTTTTTCTATGTTATATACAGTACACTATCACAAATTTTATTTTAGTTATGCATTTATGGAGCAAAATTTCCTTTTTTTTTGGTTTTTGTTTCAATATGATTCAATTTTGCCATAGTATTTCAGTCATGTAATGGTGTTCAGTTAACCTTTCAAGTGTTCCTGCATTCTTTACTAGAAATGACTTGTGCTCACAGACAACTTCCTATTGTAAATGAGTAAGAAATGTTAGACAAATGACTTCAGACATGTTCTTCTCTCAAACTGTTAAAGATATTGCATGCACAGCCAAAGGATCAAACTTACAACTTTTCTTGATTCATAGTCTAGTGCTTTATATTCTGAGCTAGGCATGCAAATTATCATAAGTGAAAGTTTCAAACCAAAACCAATACTTGGTCAAAATCAGACAGATCCATTTCAAATGTTTGTAAATGAAGTGCCTCCATTCAGGGTATCAATTTGGTTTCTGTATATTTTGCAAGCATGATTTTATTTATTGTTCTCCTTTATTTCCTTTTGAGTAAAATTAAAATCTAGCATGGTTTGAATTATAATAGAGTTTGCAAATTTAGGAAACATTGAGACTAACTTAGTCAATACATACTATTATACTTGAAATCACAGGCCAGACACCAGTACACCTACTGCCTTCAGTTCCATCAGTGTTTTGAAACGTTGGTGAATGGTCCTAGAACAACTCAGAATGGATTATCCACTGTCATTAGCATCTTTTGAATAAGCACATAGCTCAAGCCTGACCTCTGTATAAGCTGAAGATCTTCATCAGCAGGCTGTGACCTGATATAAATTATATAAAATTGCTCTGTAACCAGGTTTAAATATACCTTATTCCATTTATAAGAAGGAATATCAATCTTTAAATTACACATTGTCAAAGAGTTTGATAATATAGAAAATCTTAAACACTTAATCTGAGCCTTAGGTATACAAGATCAATGGTTATTGGGTGTATGTACATAAGCTTATAATTATTAGCTACATAATTTTGATATCTACAAGAATCTTAATAAAATTGTGTGTGGGTATGTATTATATAAACCACATATAAAATATATAAACATATAAAATTAAATAGCATACTCTGAAACATATGCATTGACAATGAACATTTAAAACCATTATCAAAATCTGTGACACTTCAGGGATGCCTTACAATTGAAATAGCTTTTTCTTTCATAATGATTTTCAAAAAAACAACAACATATTTTAGCATTTTATTGAGGAATTTCATATTATGTCTCTATTTAGATCTACAATATACAGAAGTGTACAGAAAAAGAAGGAAAAGCTTTAATATACAAATATATATTCTACTGATTGGAAATTTCTCATCATAAAATGCTATTATACTGTCATACAGATTTTCAAACTTCTGTTTCAAAAATATATTTTGTTACCATGCTTGTGTCAAAAATAGTTTTTATATAGTCCTGTCTCAAGTTATGATATATTACAAACCTGCAACATTTAAAAACAGGAATAAGCTAGGCCTATATATGACACCTGTTGTTTGCATCTCAAGTGAGACTAATGTTTATACTATTGTCTAACATAACATATTGGTTATTCAGAAGTCTGGGGGGTGAAAGTGCTGGAAAAAGCTTCAGTAAGCATTAACCTGCTTTCCGCTTAATCCTTTTCATTTTTGTTATGTTCAATATTTTTTCATGTAGCTGTATATAGACGAATAAAATATGTTTAAACCAAAGTGCTGCAAAAATGTAATTTAAAAAAAATGGAACACATTTCAAACTGAAAGTGAAAGTAGAAAATTAATGAAAAGTAGAACTAGGATCATGTAAAGCTTTTTCTCGAGACCCCCTCATGTAAATTTTCATAAATGGAAATTATACCTGACAGACCAATAATATTCATAGCACATATAAACAAGTAACAGGTACTTTCTATAAAGGTCACCTTGTTTGGTTATACTTTGTATTTTGTCTTAAACACATGTACCTCTAACTGTCCACATTCTACCTTGTAGAAATGTCAATCTTTTTTTCAAACACATTTTTTCTCTAAATTTGTTTTTGTTGTGTGTCTAACATACTTATCTAGGTACTCTGGTTAATGAAATATAATTAACTTTTATATTTTTTGAAATGTTGCATTTTTTTTTCATTTTGACAGCTCTACCTACTTTCACTTTCATTTTGCATTTTCAAAACAATGTACATGGTTTGCAGCACTTTCAACTCACAGAGTACCTGGCGAAATACGTTAGACACAGACTTAATTTGTAATCATGACAGAAATGACAAAATGCTTTTGAAAAAGAAGCTTGATATTCTACAAAATAGAATATGAGTATCGTGAACAAATTGTGTTGTTCAAAGTTTTAAATGCCTACAGTAGAGAATGCATAGCTATGTATGTCCCTGCAATCATTAATATGAAAACACTAATTGCAGTAGCATAATTAATATGTGAATCACAAAACAATGTATACTTACGGCTGCATATCTGGATTCCCATAAACATATGCCCGATAACATAAAATTGTCACACGTAGTGTAACAACATATGGCTGTGTTTACCTAATCCCATATTTGGTAAAGAAAACACATGCAATATGACGTAGTACCCTCGACTGTGTGTCTGATTGGTTCAAAAGTGACAGGCTTGAGGCTGATTAATTTTAATTTTGAAAATACACTGCCATACCTTTGTACAAACATACAATTTGGATATATCCCGAAACTGTACATGTTGTTTATGAACATTTCTCAACGCTTCATTTCGTCTCAATAAATGAATAAATCCACTGCCCCCAACTATGCACTCGTGTTCGTGGGAAAGTTCACGCGGCTCCTTGGATGTTTGGCCGCTTATGTCTTAAAAAATTACGGCTCAGCTGAGAAAAATCTCAAGACTTGAGAAAAAGTTTAACGAAAGCCAACTTGAGAAATTTCTCAGCTGAGACAATTCTCAGACTATTCTGAGAAAATCTTGAGCTGAGAATTTTCTCACTTTGAGAACGTTAGTGAAAGCGGGGCCTGGCCTTTTAAATTATCTTCAGCGTTTGTTGTTCAGTCAAAATTTTGATTTAATGTTTGTAGGTATGACATTTTCTCATAGTGAGTGTTCAGTATGATTTGGACTTACGACGTTTTATTTTTTAATGCAGAACCCAAGTTTTGGACATACGACACTTCAGATTTAGCAATTCTTATCACGTGACAACATTCTGTTACTTGATTGGCTGATTGTAATAACATTCTGTTACTTGATTGGCTGATTGAGATAAGACATACTGTTTCGGAAAAGATGGTTAAAATATGGAGATACGACATTTTGATATTTTCAGTACATGAAAACTAGACCACCTAGGTAAGTAAGGGATGTGTCAGGACAAACAGCATTTCAGATTTTGAAAAAAAATGGAGATACGACAATCGTTTTTCAGCAGGCGATGTCATATTCCAATTAGGCACCGCTATAAAGTTACTTCTTCAAGTAGACACTCGTTTATATGACTGAACACAATGCGCGTGGTTATGTGTTGGGGGTTGAGAGGTGTTACATTTTATACTGTGTATTCTAAGCGGTATTTTGCAATTTCTAACAGTACGTAAAACATGGTATCTTCAGCTTTAAATCAAAAAAGCTAAATAGTTTTAACAAGAATTTGAAACAGAGTTACCAACGTCCCCGTCAAAACATATTGCATGTCTTCTAATTAAGGAGGACAACATACTAACAATGTATATAAATCATAACTATATAACATATAATTCATGACGAAGTTATGTAGTTTGAAAGTGTCTGGAAATCTATAATCATTATGGCGAATGCTTTTCAATGTAAATATCTGTATTTTTATTCTAATGTTATTGTATTTCTAAATATTGAAATATTTCATCATATTAAAAAGGGGGTAAGTTCGACATAAAAAAACTGAAGCTAGGGGTATGGGTCTTCATTTGTGGCATTTTGTTTTATATTTCAAAATTCCTTTATGGATGGAAGAGTTCTGACGGTGGACAGCGGGAAGGACGAACGGAAAGAAGGAAAAACAATGTCCATTTCTATGCCCCTTTTTTCTCCGAAAAAGGCGGGAAAAAATAAAGTGTATGTGCGTTGTACTTAAATACACTTTCTACAAATCGTCGTTGGTTTTCCAACATAAAATCACTTTTGACATTTTGGTACTCTGAAATCATGGGAGTCCATTCAATCTTAATTTAAAAAAGACCAGACTCTGCCAAAACGTGTTAGCTACTTGTTTGCTTGATTGGTTGACACAGTAGGAGGGTGACCAATTAAAATAGATAATAAAATACCATATGAGAATATACCATATTAGCTAATATATACTGAGACCTTATTGATTGATATTTGATAAAAATAAAATGGGATATAATTAGATAAATGATCTCAAAATTTGGAATTCCAAACTAGAAATAATATAGATACAGCACATACATATTTTGGAAACAATGGTCGATAGATGAGCGAGGTATTTTTTCTTACTAATTTCCGTAAATACTCTAATGTGGTGTGTGTATTTTAGAACCAGTTTGTTTGAACCTAAGAGTAATGATCACCGTTTTCTAAAACTCTATCATCGCACTTTACCAGCTTGACTTATTTCTTATAAATCATTTATTACGCTAGCTACAAAAACTTTCACTTTGTTTTCACTAGAAAGAATTATTGTTTCTTAATTCGGACATAAAACCTACGGCTTTCAGACACTGGTGATCTCTGTTCAGAGTCTTTTTTTAAGCAGAAGTTTGAATTTATGTTGTTTTTTTTTCTATAAAAACATATTATTTTCTGAGCACTCTGAGCACCTTGGTCACAACGTGACAGTCATCTAATTATTGAATAATTTGTAACAGTTTTCAGGGGTTCAGAAAGGGATTAAATACGTTTCAAATAAAAAAAAAATATATCAGTAGTTTTTTTTTAATATACTTTATCACCTATGTCATATCTTTGGAATACACAACAGATATTAATCTCGGCCAAATTCGGCTAACATGAGTATGAAAAAGCCTTTATCCTATAAATAATTTGTTATGTGTGGGGGTGCTAAATGTACTCTCTGAACTGATACGTTTATGTTCGTAAATAATGACAAACGGATATAAATAGATAAAATGTCATGATCACATGTTACGAAAATATAACATACGTAGTTGGGATTCCGAAAATTAATCATTAATGATATTTGTAAATAATTATAATTAGCTTCTTTCAGTCTGAAATTAGACAATTGAAATATGTTACCCTGTGATGTATCTATAATTATAGTAATTTTCATGTGATGAGTACAAAATATGGTTGAAAGTTTAACTCGCGAAAATTAGCTTTTTAATTTACTTTATTTAATTTTTCCCGTTTGTATGTCTCACGTTCTGCAATGACAGTCTAGTAATACATTCTATAGAAAAAAGACTCATTCATGTACATTTGTATGTACAGTATTGAAAGTAGAATAATTGAAAAGTCTATATATACTGTTTATTGATATAACTTCCAACCAAAAGGGCTTACGTCAAAATATGGAGTGAAGTCTTGGAGAGGAGTCATGGAGTGAGATTTTGGAGTGACTTTGGTGTGAAAAGTTAGAATGAGATTTTGGAGTCAAAATCATATGTATTCTTATTGTTTTTTTTTTCATATCAGATATATTGATTACATGATGAAAGCCATAAAGAAGGAAAGTGGTGGAAAGAGAATGTTGTTGGAAATAGTGCAGCTACTAATGATGATAATTATGATGATGATGTTAGTTTTTGTAGCATCATTTGAAAATCTCACTCCATGACTTCACTCCATGACCCCACTCCAAGACTTCACTCAATATTTTGTCGTATGCCAGATTATTTCGATATTATTTCAAAATTTGCAAAAAACTGACGACATGCCAGATATCGTTTAACCATGTCAGTCATGTTATATGATACGTACTGTAACATAGTATATCCAATATGCGTAACCGACAATTAGTAAACAATAGACACGCTGTAAAATGTATTTCATATTTTTTACGTAACGTTCGTTAGTAAACAAAAGGATTAAATTGTATTAAATTGAAAAACTTATAAACGAGCTGAGATAGTGTGACAAGCTTTTAATATATACTTTATTGATCAATGAGACGAGTATGTTTGTAACAGAAGTTAAAATGATTAACTTCAGGTGCCAATTTGAACAGATTCAGATGCACAGATTAAAAAGTATGATATATATAATTATCAGGTATTTTTTAAAATGTTATTCAATGACAGTAATTACATGAAAAACGAGCCTACCCTTTCAAAGATGACACGCAACCTTAAATATAGTATGTTCTGATTTTATTAATAGCGTATTAAAAATAACAAAATGTTTTGTTTTGCCATAGAAATGTCTTTTATTTGTAATGTATTATAACGTATACATGAATATACAAAGAACCAGCCGTGGCATAAAAATGATTAGACTCATAAGTAACTTTGATGTGTCTGCCTCTTTTCAATAAGATTTCCCATGGAAGTAAGTGTGACGGTGATGTATTATTATACATGTATGCATTAAATTGGGGTAGGTAGATGTTATTCGGACCAGTTTGAATGTCTCGCAACCACTATAAAGTAATGTCAGAATTTAATGTCGTATAACATTTGTTGAATCGACATTAATGAAGCATAAGTATAGGTTATAGATAATGTATTGAACTTCTAATGCAATTAAGTTTGCCGAAACGGAGCGTAGCGTAGTGATTGCAAAACTTAATGCATTTGAAGTTAAATAAGTGTATATATAACCGACTTTTAGTTAAAATGCCCCATTTCATTTTAATGACAGGTTAAAGAAACAAAAAGTTCTCTCTGAAGTTAACTAAACCACGCCTTCTTCAGTCTCTTGGAATTCATTGGCTAGTCTTATCTTCACTCATGATGGAGAAGTACTATAACTTGATACAATGTCATTTTAGTGCTAACCTTTAGCAAAACAGCGGTTGATCCAGTGCTGGAAGATTTAAATTTAGTTATTATAAATACATAGTAGACGGCTCACTTATAGAGTAGTTTGTAGAACACAGGATTACATGTATATTCTTATTCAATGAAAATATAATATGCAGGTTTATCTCGTAATGATCTAACAGTAAAATTTAAGCAATTACATGTATAAATAAAACAAGACAAAGTAAGTTCACCCTGATTTATTTTTAGACCAGTAGAGGTAATTGATTTAGAGTGAAAGGTGCAGAAAGGTCAAACTTGAACTATGAAAGTACAGCTTGCAGTAAAATGAAGCTAAACACACAATTTGATATTTATATATTTGGTTTGTTTATTACATAGACACATTATTTCTTGTATGCAGTCCCTGTTTTTGTAATTGCTCCGCCTCCATGAATGTTAGAAATTTATAGAAGGCGGAACAATGAATACTCATTAATTTTGAACTACTTCATGATTAAGTGGATCAAATTCTTCAGTTATGAAATAATATGGAAATAAGTTGGTTACATTTTTGAAAATCCATCGCTTGTCATTGGATAAAAACAATGTTTGAACTATAAATTTTGTAAAAAAAGTCATTCCTGCCTATAAAACATACAGTTCATTTTCACTGATTTCTTAAAGTGTAAGTAGATCTGCTGTTGTCCGCTGCTGAACTAGCAAGAAGTCAGTATATTTTGATCTTTAGACATTGAGGCACAACTATTCTACTGGAAGTACCGGCTACTTTGTTCTGTTTTGCACACCTGACCCATAAGCTCAAAAGGAACTATTAATAGAATGAAAAATTAAGTACAATATTTAATTTTTGTTCTCATGAACCTTTCGAAGGAAAATCACCAAACTTGGTATGTAGCATTCTGGTGCAGATCTTTCTCAAGTTTTGTAGTTTGTCGGCCTCTTTAAAAGGGCAACCAGAGATAAAAATAGAAACACCTTCAAAAACCGTTATCTCATTAACTGCCTCATTGATCACAGTTGACCTGAAACATCCTTTTAACAAATCTCTCTGAAGTTTGTAAAAATGGTTCCGGTTGACCCATTTAAAGGAGCCTCAATTTTAAAATATAAAACAATAATCAGTCACTGCTAAATAAAAAATAAATAAGTTTAAGGACTTTTTGTCATAATCCGCAAGGCATTAAAGATGGCCAGAAGGAACGTGAAAAGATATATGTGTGCGGGTGTTAGCTTGTTTACTTTGTCTTATTTTTGATTGTATAATTGCTCTTTTATAGATTTTACAAGATGGGAATGGGTGTTGATTTCATGGTATTGCTTGTGTTTGTCACAGCAGTTATAAGCACACTTTTACAGTACAACATTGTTGGTGCCTCTGATTCAAACAAGTTTTACTGTCACGGAGATTATTGCAGAACGTATGTCATATGATTTGTTTTTATCATTATAAGTACATTCTTTTAAGGTAGTTATGCACGTTCGGATCGATTTTTTTTCTACAATGTAGAATTTGATTAAACTCTGTTTTTTTTCAAACCTTCAGAATATACTTAGAAAATTTAGCAAATAAAAAGAGATAGGATCGTGTACTTGATTTTTTTTTTTTTTTTTTTTTTTTTTTTTTTTTTTTGCTAGACTGATTTGAAAAATTTGGACTTCACGCAGTTTTTTATTATGGGAGTCTATGGGAAAATCATAACTTTCATAACATGTTTGCGAATAGAAAATTTTCTACAATGTAGATTTAAACGGAACTTCTCACAATTCTAGATAAACATATTCCCCTTTAATGTGGTGAAATAAAATATATAGGTCCGTGTGCTGATTTTCAAAATATTTGACCACGGTAATTTTAAGACATTAATTTGAATTATATACGTGTCAGATGTTTTAATCATCATATTGTAACTTTAGAAAGATAGTAGCAGTGACATTGTAATGAATTTATTTACAGTTGCCATTAATTCACAAAACGATTTTCATTTCCGTACGCTGAATCCAGGCTTTATTCTACGTTTTCCGGATAAATGACGTTACGCCATCACTTCCGGTTTATCAAACGTGCAGAACTACCTTAAGTGTTCAGAACGCCAACCGTGAGACAAAGTATTTCGAATAGAATACATGGACAAACTTACCTTGCATCGCCTTTCCCACATCGGTCATGGCCTTTTTATTCTTCTATGACTTAACGTATAATTTACGCCATTTTTCTACTAATAATATATATAATCTTTATATACAGTGTAAATGTTTACATTTGTTGACGTGATTATTATACGAAGTCACTGTAACGGTCTAGTTTGGGTTTCCAGACGATATGTTAGGAAACTAAATCTATATTACCAGTAAAGTTGCGACAATAAAGCAGTTTATTATATACGTGCATACCTGCAAATTTTCCATTGCAGATCAAGGAACTGTTTATAATGTCCATTCTATATTAAACACATCCTAATAACCTTAGTGTACTCCACGGTTTGAGATATATCCAAAACTGGCTAAAATGTTTGTGTTTAGACAAAAAGATCAACCTCGGATGGGATTTTCCAATCCCTGGAAAAGCCAGTACTCATGTCACTTAAGAAAGTGTGGTCGTGACCCGAGTGGGTCTCGAACCTACAATCTTCGAATTTAGAGGCCAAAGCATTAACTACTAAACCAATACTGCACTTCACATTTACTTTGTCAGGAAAGAAGATAGTCTTAAACATCTCTTCAATTTATTTGTTATGAAACTTTTCTAGACTACGTGAATTGTCAACCATTTTGAAGATATAAAAATTACTTTTGTATCAAGGTTTTGATACAGAACGGCCATGTGATTTTAAACCCAATATTGTACAAATTGGGTAAAAGTCAAGTTTTAGTCTTTCAAATTCATACGTAAAATCAGTTCAATCTAGGTGTGATAAAATATTTATTTGCCAATGCCAAAATGTAAAATAGTTCTAAAATATAATTGTTTAATCATTTTTAGGGATGAACCGACTGAATTTTGCAGCGAAACTTACAGAATATGTCGACCTTGTACTGATATTTTAGATGACTGTTTATCTTCACAGTTACCTAGAAACTGCTCAAGTACTTGTATCAGTAGGTATTGCTTTGTTCTCTTTTGTTCTTGTCTCTATGTATGTTTTGCATGCGATGGCATTTTTTGGGTTTTTTTCCTGTACATTACGTAGAAAATCTAACACACGAGTTCACATAAATGTCACTCTGCCGTATTATTCTAGGTACCTGAATCTAATTTCTCTGCCTGTATAACTCATATATTAAATTCTAAGTAAGATCTAAGGAAAATTGACGAGTTTAAGGCATCTGCACTCTTAAACACACCTATATCATTCATGGTCAGGTGAAAATTACAAAAAATGCTTAAGTTCTGCAAATGAACTAATATTGCAGAAGAATAACTTGAAAATAAATTGTTACATGGGGCATTATGAATGTATGCATGCGTCTAAATTTTGTATTTTAGGGCATAAAGTAGAACAGCAGATGAAAGAATTACAAGGTATATACAATTAACTTACTTCAGTGTTGTTATATTTTCTTGTCCTTTGGGATCATGGAGTCCATTCAACCTATGCATAATAGTGGTCCGCTTAAGCCGGTGCTAGGAGGCGTGAGAGGTGTTGCACATTTCATTACCTCTCGTGAACAGACTCAGTCAAACCGGATCTGCTATTATTCTTCTTGGTTGCATTCGTTGCTTCCAAAGGATCTTTTTACAAATGTTATTCTTTAAAAACAAAACAAAGACAAATGCGTCATTCAAAGACCGCAGTCGCGCCACATAGCCCTCCATATAGACTTATGTACGTATTAACGTATACATGTGCACAGCTATACATAAACTCATCTCTGCAGTAAAAACATAGAAGTAACAAAAAGCCACAAACAGACGTAAAGATTCGCCTTAGAAATTCCGTACAAAAACACATGGTTATATTAGTTTACTAAGCCCATTCGTATTCCTGTTTCCTATTACAAGCTGTGTATATAAAACTCTTCCCGCCAGATGAATTACTTACATACGTAAAAGAGACCACAAAGTGTAAAACACGAATATAAATTTTGTATTTTCGTTTGTTTAATACCGTTACTTATGGGGAAATTTAAATCTAGAAGGACGCAATGACATTTGCATTGTAGGCCGTATCTTAACTGAACATCTCTAGGCCATGGGTGCAAAATACTGATTGTTCACGTTTAATATATCGAAATGATGTTGAGGCATTTGATGACGTCGCGATAAGCTCAACATAAGGCTTCTTTCAGCAGTATAAAAACAAATCTGCAACAAACAGAATGCACTAAACTCCAATTAGAATAGAAGTAACGTGTCGAACACATTAGACATATTCCAAACGCTGACACAAGTGCTTTCTAGTAAGGAGAGCGTCTCACAAACAACGCCAGAAAAAAACATGGATGTATACCCAACAAGAAATGCTACGTTTCTAACCAAGGCAATCCACAGCAGTGAACACATGGTTACCACACACACACGCACAAACACGCACGCATGCATGAACACAAACAAACAGACATCAAGGGCAAAACGACGCTCTGGAATGGTCAGTGGCAATGATACAACTCTAGTGCTTACACTTACACCAGTTCATGGTGCATACACAACAACACTGTAGGAATAATGTAGTAAAATGCTTTGTCATATTCAAAAGACATTAAGACAATCAGTTAACTTATATGGAAAGGTCAAATGTACTGATAAATCTTAATATTTTAATATTAGTTTTATTTAGAATGTCTCCGCAATTCTTAGTTGACTGGAACTGATCTCTCTCAGAATATTAATATATTTTTTATGATAATATTTTTACAAAAGTGTTTGACAGCAGAGAGAAACGGTGTTAAAAGTCAGTAAATTAGGACAAGGACATGGTATTCAGACTGATTACTTTTGACTTTTAAACATCGTCCATATATTACTACACGTTTCATTAACATTGTTAACAAAAATCAGTGAAAGCGTAATCTTATACTAGTATATTATTTTACGATATGCATCTATAATTCAATAGGCGCGAATCTTTTTTAAACCCTTTTCTAGGTTTTCATCTGCCCTGTCCTTAATTACTAGCTTTTCGGAATATTTTTAGGAACCGCATGCCCTGTTCTGACTGAAATAACCCATGGGAAACATAATGGTTCCCTGACGGATACTCATAAACCTGGGGAGGTCATCGAGTATACTTGTGACAAGGGATTCCGACTACACGGCGATGGCTATAGGGAATGCAGACAATATGGGTACTGGTCGAATGACATCCCAACATGTAAAGGTATGGAATTATGATTGCTATATCGGGAAAATAAAGTATTGTTTTTTTTATTGTCTGCAGAGTAATGTTTTACGATTGTCGGCAGTATCTCGACTAACCTGTAAAATTCATTACACCGGCTTGTAGCTCTACATGTTTATATCTACTGATCCACAGTTTCAATAACAAAGTGTTTCTCTTAATTTCTCTGCAGATACACGACAATAAACTTGAAGTTTATATTATTCTTAAGAATTGTTGGAGTGGTAATAAGATTTTTTATGTTTTTGAAACATCTTTATTGGTTATCATTAATAAAGGGTTTGAGAGACAACTTTCATTGAAACATTCAGTCATATAAAACATTCGGAATAACTTAACTTAATAGAAACAACATCCACATGTAAAATCATAACACTTGAAGACAAGCTATTTTTTTTTATATTTTTTTTATTGCCGAAACATAAACACATGGATTTTTCTAACATGTTCCCTGAACATATTTTCAAAATTCAAATGATTTAGATCTTTTATATACCTTGTACCAAGATTTGTAACATAAAGATAACTTAAAGAAGAAAAAGAGTAAGTAAATCATGTGGGTAATGACTGATTGCTTTAGTAACTATTTTGCTATGACGATTACTTTTAACCGGATCGTGCTATATCTGAAACACATATGAACAATTTACATATTTACATAACAGATTTTTCCATCAAAATTATTATCCCAATAATATTGCAAAATAAATAGCACACCATAAAATTATTTCTACGTTCAATGCCGTAAATAAGTGGACCTATTATTCTCGTTTCAAATGCATTAAATGCTTGAATTTTATATATACTAATACCCCTCCCCCTCTCCCCCACACACCATTCGAAAAATTTTGATGTTTTAAATTTGTATTTGTATGTTACATTTACCTGTTTCTCACTCACATTGTCAGTGTATATATATATCAGTTTTAAATTCTTATAGTGTTCGCTGTTATCTTTGTTGATGTGATGACATTTGGAAACATTGGTGCTTTATTTCATTTCACGTTGAATAGCCTTATTTATGCGTTCTAGCTTCGAGTTATTGATTTGATAATTTATTTTTTCAAAATAAAAATTCTGCCCAATTAGAAGTAATATGAACAAAATACTTTTGATTTGAACTTGGATTAATTTTTGTATCTGGATACTTTTCTAGTTTCAAGGTAAAGGACACTGAAAAGTGTTTATACATTTACTAATTTCATACTGTCAGCTTCTTTCGACTTAGTGATGGATTTTACGTATACAGTGAATACATGATTAAATCTATTGCAGAACCGGAATGTCAGATACTACCCAGTGTAGCAAATGGGATGCACAATGGGTCTTCAAACACTTGGACAACAGGAACGGTTGTTGTGACGTCGTGCGCGGTTGGGCATCAGATGCATGGTAAAAGCACAACGGTTTGCAATAGTGACGGTGTTTGGTCGAACTCTCTGCCTGTATGCAAAAGTAAGCTCTTTTATATTGATATATCCCTCTCTTGTATAACGCCATATACTCGAAGTTTGATAGAGTGTTAGGTATATGTATAGGTTTGACGTTAGACGTTGGAATCTGCTCTTCTCTGGAGTGTCTAATCTGGCGGAATGCTTGGATAAGTTGGTGTTCAAGGGAAAGAATAGCATCAGTCGATGCCTGTCCTGTAAATCAAGAAACTCTACTGACATCTTGAGGTGAGGTCTGTAGGACAGAAGAAAGCTATGCGCCATACTATAAACCATCATCAGCTTTGTGTCGTCATGGTTCTGTTGAAGTCCGGCCTAGACTATTTATCATCTGGCTAGATTACAGTTAATAATTTTGTTATTACGAAGTACCGATTCGTTTGTAAACACACACCAGCTTGTGGATATTACTTTCTTGGCTCTTTACTCATTGTAGTTTGCAGTTGCATTGTTGTTATTATAATCCTTTTGGAGAAGATTTTACACAGTGTAGTTTCTGGTCAAAAACTGTATACAGTATAACACTTGAGTTTAAAAGTGTCATGACATGATTGCTTGTGGTCTCTTATCGTGTTTGGTGAAGGGAAATGGAAGGTATGTCTAGGTCACAGTTATTTTCAGACTTAAAAATGTTTTGGGCTGATTGCTATAGGAGTTTATGATTAAACGTATTAATTAATGGGTCAGTAGGTACAATGTTAATGTAATCATAACCTCGAGACTAAAAATTCTAAAATACGAGAAATAAAAGAACACTTTGACCTCTTGTTGACAACCTTATAAGAATGATCGTCTATGATCAATAAATTACCGCTATTGTTCCGGAGTCAGTATATAAAATTCAAGGTCAAAGTATTGTTTAGATTAAAACAATATCCGATCAATGACCGAACAACATTTTGGCGTAAAGAACAAATATTCCATAGGATGACTGCCAATAGTTTATCGATATATTCATTCTTGAAGGGTTATAGGATAAAAGAATTAGGCATTAAGGCTTTGGTTTCAGTAACTCCGGAACGCTTTGAAATTTATACAGTGATACCCTACGGTTATTACATAACCCCTATTGTTGAGATTTTTTGTTTGTTTTTGTTTTTGATTTTGTTTTGTTTTCATTTTTGTGTGTGTGTGTGTGTGTGTGTGTGTGTGTGCGTGCGTGCGTGCACACCTTTTTATTTCCAACGGGTCACCATGAGGGCATATGTGTTTCACAAACAACTCTTTTTAAATGTATTGAAAAGCCGAAGTAGTTTCTTCTAGTTTTAACCTTTCGTGAAATACTAGTTTAAAGCTTTGAAAAGGTATGATTGAATTTATTCATTTACATGTCTATTAAACTGATGTTTATCAAAGTTTTACCTTGTTCCAGACCCCTCCCATACACATTGGGGTTAGGGTATATCTATCATTAGTATAAGAAAGGGTTGAAAACCATCAACATAATTATGCCTTATTTTGAATAGAAAGCAAACAAAACAATGTCTTGAATCTGCACATTTTGGAAAATATTTTGGCGATACTGCAGGTGGTGGGCGCCACTTTTCAACAGTGTTTCAGTTATGTTATGGTAGGCATTCTCCTAGATTCTTCATCAGTGCTAACATTTTCTCGGCAGTTAACTTCCAACTTCGCTAAATGAATGAGAGGTGGAGCACGAATGATTCAGACACAAAGTAACTGTGTTCCTTTGTTTGTTCGTTTTGTCCTCATGTGTTGGCTTTGTGTGTGTGTGCGTGTATGTGTATGTGTGTTTGTGGTGTGCACGTCTGCGTGCAGTAGGTTTCGTTTTGGGGAGGCTGCGAGTTTGGTACGTGGCGTTCCCTGTTTGATATTTGTCTTTGTTTTTTATCAGTCGTTACGGAGAACATTTTCTCACCAGGAGATCAAACATACGATCCATGGACCTGTGCTCTTCTTACTTTGCTTAGCAAGAGGATGAGTTATTGTAATTATGTAGACAGATAAAGGGTAACATTAAACTCTCTTTTAGAATTGATATAATTGAAGGTACTGGCCTAGTATCGACTTGACAGAAGATTTTGCTTTGTGTGTCGTGTTATTACTGGGAATACGCAGAATGTAAACTTTGTGCCGATAAAATACGTTAGGTGAAACACATTACAGAGCCATTGCGGTGTCAGACTTGTTATCAAACCATTTCAATATATTCTAGTATATGCTTAATCTATAACTGTCATTTGTTGTTTTAGGGATTACGTGTATGCAGCAGCATCCAATTCGAAATGGCATATGGCTTTATTCACACAAAGCTTTAAGGCGGTATGTGTCGGGACATATATTACGGGCAGAGTGTGAGCAAGGATATGTAATGGACGGGCAACCTGAATGGAATTGTACCGACGAAGGTTATTGGGAAAGCAGTGGTAGTCTATACATGCCTGTGTGTTTTCTTAAGGGCAAATTAGCCACAGTCCGTAAGTTATTTCGCACCATACAAATTTTACAAATGAACTTATCGTAACACATTATGTCATTACGTTTCAATACCATTTTATATATATTAAATGCTTAGCAAAAACAACATAATTGTAATATATTTTTAGTCTCCGTTGTTATTAAATATAGAGATACTGATTTTTTAACTTGACAAATGAAACAGGACATTATTTTTCTCAAAATGAAGAAAAATATGAAGACAGTTTAATGTTCGGCAATTTATTTCAATGTTTGACTGTAGTAGCGGGACATGATACTTTTCCAGTTTTAAAGATTTGAAAAGAATCTAAGAAATTGTATATTGAGTTATAAAGCACTATCTAATTTCAGAAAGTATTGCATAGTATATTATAATAGCGCTTGGAGTGGCACTGTTTGTAAGCGTTTCGTCAAATGTTGGATGTCTTTACCTGTTGTTTCGGAAACGATTGATATGTTGTTTTAAACAACAAATGTATGAGAATATGGTACCCCAACAGAAAAATAGTGACATTGATATTGAAACATTTAATGTCAATGAAGAAAGTAGACGGTTACTTGATAAAGAGGTAATTTCACTGCGTGATCAAAAACAACCTAGAGAAAAAGTCGTTTTATCTGGAGAGAGCGACATACCAGCACCAAATACATATAACAGCCAAAGCAAGGAGCCCCCTGGCTCCTCTAGCAACACAGATACACCACAGAGAACCCCGGGTATGACTTGCATTTTATTTATGTCAGCTATATTTTGGTGTACAATGTATAGTAATTAGTCAACAATAATTGAAATGCAAATACTAAAATGTTTTAGTCCTTAGTTGTTGAAGTAATGTACATAAATACATATGTTATATTTTACAGAAAATGTTACTGTTAATATTTTTAACAACAACAACAACAACAACACTGTTCAAAACAGAACGATCTTTGATAGCGCAGATCAACAGACAACACCAAAAACCATACCTACCGCCGATGACACATCACGAACAACCCAAACAGCACCGCCAAAGACAGCCCAGGACGACAAAGCGCCTGTGGAAGAGTCCGGGATATCATGCATACCGAGCCAACCGGAATCATCTGGTGGAACTCTACCGAATCAGTCGGAATTATCTGAAGACATGCTTCCAAATCAGTCGGAAACATCTAGTGGCGCTCTTCAGAATCAGTCGGAATCGTCTGGTGGCAATTTTCAGAATCAGTCTGGATCTGCAGGTGGCACTTTTCCGAATCAGTCGGAATTATCTAATGGCACTCTTCCGAGACAGACGGGATCATCTGGGGGCACTTTACAGAGTCAGTCGGAAACATCTAATGGTATTCTACTTAGTCATCAGGACTTTGGTGCCACTGTTCGGAGTCAGAACAAATCATTGGATGATACAGATGATATTATGCAGCAAATGTCAACGGTAACTGATGCTCCGGATGATAACGAAGAAAGAAATGCTACAACGCCTTTTTTAACAGACAATAGACAATAGGCATGTCCTCGGCCAAAATGTAGTTATTCAATATAGTGAAATTGACGCTGGTGATACAGATGTCTAATGAATGTTTATATTATTTAAAGGGTCTGAATAGGGAAATGGGAATATTTCAAAGTTTCCAATACGGGAATTGCAACTCTTTTTTCCTGTTTGTACATATTACATTTAACAGTATACATCTTTTAATGTTAAATACATTATTCACAATTTTAAGCTGGAAAATCTGTTTGAGATACAAACGAGTACTTCAAATATTTCTATTTGACTTTCAATGATCATCAGTTTCTGCTAAAGTCCCTAAGGGTTTCAGGTTTTAACGGTATCTTTTCCGTAAATGTACCTTCATTGCTTGAAATGGTTCCACTAAAGTTGTAACTTGGGCTGAAAGAGTTACATCTGTGTTCTTGGGAGACATAACTAAACAGAACGTCAACTGTTGTTCAATGTTTTGTTATTTATATCGAAAACTTCGTTATTATTATTCTGTATGTTAATATTCACATTGTACATTATATGATCATTGTTATTGTAAAAGCCATTTAATTTATTGTTATTCTATGTTTCGTTATTGTTATTGTGTGTTTGTTACTGTTACTCAATGTTTCGTTATCATGGTTATTCATGTTGTTAAAAGCACATAACACACTTATAAGAATGTTTAAGATTACAATATGTATTGCTTTTTTTAGGTTGAAATAATTTTGTGCATATAGTGTACGGTTATATTTTGAAGATAAAACATTTTTTAAATGTTTAATGTACACAGTACTATGAGCGTTGACAGTTTAGCAATTCCTACTCAAGATCGAGCGTTAAGCACAATATCTTAAAGATTATATTGCAATACTAAATATCATCTTACAAAGGAAATATTAGTTTTACAATACCCTAAAGGAAACAAGAGTAACCTTTTTCAAAATATGCTTCTCATACATTAATACATCCAAAGAAATATTACAGTACTTCAGTCTGATTATGTAACTATGTAATATATATAGAGACTTACCCTAAGCCTTCTTTACACAAGGGAAACAATCTGTTTATATAGTGAAATTGTTGAGTGAACACCGTTTGTAACCCTAATCCTGTACATGTTATATCAGTACAAAGGAAAAGTAAACTATCTATGTTAAATGCCAAGCATGATAACACAGTTATGCATCTAGCAGTTCTGAAATTGATTTCTTCAATTTTCTCATATTTCTAGATATTTTCCCATACTTTGACGCATATGTATGAGTAGTTGAGATTGTTCTCTTTCCAGCAGTAGCCTTACCAACATACTTCACCATGTGAAATTCTGGGGGTTTTGACTTTTAAAAAAAAATCGTCTGTTTGTTGACAAATTTCATCACAGGGAATGTCCCACTTTCACCAGGGCAATCAATTATTTGATCTTTATATAGTTTTGTATTCAGGTTGCTAATCCATGTGGCAAATATGCATGCTTTTTCCATGCATAGAGGTAAAAAGGGCATAGTTTGCATGAGGTTCTAGGTCAATAGCCACCTAAGCCTATCATAAAGTCTAAACAGAGTTGTGTCCATTTTTTCCAAATATTTTACCCGGGATCATTTTTTTTCAGCTCAAATAACTCTTTTTCAGGAAATGATGTATTAATAATTTTTTCAGTCCTTGTATTTTGATGCAGGTAACTACACATATATCTAATATAGACAGCTCCTACTTGAAGTTTATATTTTTAGTTACAATGCCTAATATATATATTAAGCTATGATACAGATATATATCCAACATTGATTTTACTTATGTACATGATTCATAATCAGATTTTTAGATATGAGTATGCTATGCACTTGCCATGTATTACAATTGAATGATTGTGTGTGTTGCGTTTACTGCTAGGCATGTTGCCTTTGTATGAGTATAAACGTCAATCTCTCTATATTGGCAGTTAACCAATGATCTGCCGTGCATTATTCATTATTTATGTTCCAACCTCCTAAATAACGAAGACAATAGCTATCACATGGCACTGTAGGAACAATTATGTTTTTATTTTTCATGGAAATCACTGACATTCTATCAAGTGTAAGAGAGGGGGTACATGCATGCCATCCCAAACTGTATATATTTATGACATTGTATTATATTTTGATATTAATATCTATATTTATGAACGTATTTTTGCATTATTTGTCTATTGTTCACTGGTTGATTATATGAGCAACACCATGAGAAAACCAACATAGTGCATCCGCGCAGTCTAGTCAGAGGCCATGCGGTTCGCTTTCAAAGCCAATTGCAATTAGAGAAACCATTAGCGAACAACATGGATCCTGACGAGACTGCGCAGATGCGCAGGCTGGTCTGGATCCATGCTGGTCGCAAATGCACTATGTTGGTTTTCTCATGGCGTGGCTCATAGGTTGTATTTAAGTTGGCCATTTTTTTACTTTGATCTCGCTAGTAGAATTTTGAGAGAATATGCATAATAACATGGTAACTACTTTCAATTTTGTACATTCTGATTAATAAAGGGAGTTAATCATAAACAGTGAATTCAATAAAAGCTTATTTATCTGCCCTATAATTAGCATCTGGAATATCTGACATAACCATCATTGAACATGGGAAATAACGAGAAATAACATGAACATTATCATATGTATTGCATATACATAACAAACGATTTCTCTGACATATTATAAACAAAGCCAAACGTAGTCAAATGCATTTGTTATTATATACCTGAGGAAATTATCCATTTGAAAGACAATAACAGATATTTTACAGATGCTATGATAATAGCAGCGGCCTGAAAATCATAACAACGTTTTAAGATGTTTGTAAATATATTGATGCTATACCATAGCCATGTATAAGAATTTGATGTCTTTGTCTGCTGCGTTTACTGCTTAATGATTTTAAAGGGTCTTCCCGTGTTAGACGCAGTATTGTCATATTTTCTGGTCGTTTCGGATAAGGGAGAACATTCATTCTTACTTTTATACAAATACACTCAAACCAGATCTTATGTAGGGTGTGAAGGGCCTGCACTGTTCATTACTTATGATATGTAAACTCGATCAAACCGTGTCTATTATCTTGCTCTTCTTAACTATTTTTCACAGATTTTATCACCACAGCAGTTTTAAGTGACGTGAGGCGGTTGTAAAAACTCTCCCCGTACTAGGACTCTGTGTTGTTATATTTTCTTGTCCTTTGGGGAGGACATTTCATTTTTGCTGTAAGAGAATTCTTATTAAGCTGGTGAGAAAAAGAGCACTATAGAGACTATGACAGATACGATTTTGCTTCTGTGGGATCATGTGCATGTGTAATAGGATCCCACTTAAAGTAGTGCCGAAGGCGGGGACTGGGAAGGGTGTGTGATGTTGCACATTCCATTTCTTGTCTTGAATAAACTCGAACAATCCAAGTTTGCTTTTTGTTTGTTTGGTTGAGTTCTATGCATCCAAGAACCTTGGACTGAAATTGTTTGACAGTGGTGTTACTTTGAAATTAACGGTAAACAGATCATTTTGTAGAATTTACAATCAGCTGTAACAAAATTGTTCTGTTTATTAAGAATAATCTATTTAATATCCAGAACAATTTACGTATCTTGCTTACAGCAAACAAACGTTCGCACTGTCGGTATGACAGTCAATGAAAACGTTCATGTTGTGAAAATGGTGTTAAGATACAGTTCCAAAATAAATAGTTGTGTAATATGAATAAATTGTTTTGTTATCGGATAATCTTACCAAATAGTCGTCAGTCCAGTGTACTTAATTTTTTCCTGTATTTATTGAAACGCTCAATGATCAGCCTTAGTTGTAATGTCTAATACATTGAGTCTTGTCGCATTTTATATCTAGAATATAAGATTGTGTCTGAAGTCATTCGTCTTCAATATCTGATTCATGTGGGGAAGTTGGTAGGTACTTGCGGAGAATAGGTTTGTACTGGTACAGAATCAAGGAGCACTGGTTAGGTTAACTGCACGCCGTTACATCACTGAAATAATGTTAAAAAACGACGATAAACCCAAAACAAACAAGAGTTTGTAACAGATTTGCGAACATTTCCCGCCTAAGGCTTTTTTTCCCACAAAACATACTGCATGTCAATACAGCATCTTGGCATGAACAAAAAGTTACAAGAGTGTCAGAATGTCACAATATATGCCCGTCATGTAGATGTTACAGTAAAACATATTCTGTATAATGACATATCTAATTCTAACAACCAGTTTAAAAAGTTTCAAGAATAAGCTATTTATAGTAGCAACAAGACCACAAAAAACTCCTTACCAGGACGAGATACCTTAAAATACACCTAAAATTTGAAAGTAACGTCTATGTTGTACCACAGAAAAGTGGTCTTGATTTTTCCCTATGGTCAATTATAAAAAAGTTACAAAGAAAAGAAAGAAACATTCTAAGTCGACTCAATAACCCTTACCAGGTAGCGTTGTGTCAAAATACACCTAAAAATTGGATGTAACATGCATGTTGTACTACAGAAAAGTGGTCTCGATTTTTCTCTACGACCAGTAATAAAAAAGTTACAATATAAGCTATTTATAGTAACAACAAAGGGAAGTAATTCTGATTTAGTGACCTGGTTCTTGCGCATGACACTCCGTCTCATGATGTGAACAACTGTGCATCAAAATCCCTCCATGCATGAAGAAGAAATGCTCCGGAAAATGTAATTCTTGGATCTGACCTTTGACATCTAAGTATGACCCTGACCTTAGCCTGGATCTTATGCATAGCACGTCGTCTCATTATGGGAAACATTTGTACCAAGTAATTTCAAAATCCTTTGATGAATGGCAGTCATGAACGGGACACGAAGCAGACGGTGTTAATCTGTGACCTCTAAGTGTGACCTTGACCTTGGAGGTAGGGGTCTTGGTCTTGCGCATGACACGTCGTCTCATTATGGTGAACATTTATACGAGGTGTGACGGACTGAATGAAGGACAGAAGGACGGACGGACAGAAGGACGGAAGGACGCAGCCTATTTCTATGCCCCCATTTTTTTCTTCGAAAAAAGGCGGGGGACAACAAACAAACAAAGACCATTAGAGATGTGCCGCCACCATTGGCGTTTTTATAACCACATGTTTACAGCTTAACATTAGATATATCTGTCAGTGTCAAACGAAACTACCGGAAATCATGGCCGTGAATGGACATTTGCTTGATGAAAACATACATCCAGTATGAAGTGTACATGAGGAATGAATAATGTATCTGTCAATTAGCTGGAAAGGGCACAAGCTGATGATCTTGCTTTATTACCTATTTTTAGTTCGAAAGGATTGTTTTAACTTTGATAATTAGCACTATTTTCATGTTGGTTTTTATGAAAGTTATTACTATTGCTTTGCATAATGCAAAGGATGTAATTTCGCGAAACGATATTGTGTAATATAAATAAACATTGAAGGCCAAACTCCAGTAAAACGAGTGTTTAAATTTAACTTTGAACTCTCGTTGTAAATAAGATTTTGGAAAAGTTTCTTGTGTACTTAACAAACGTTCGTCCACTCATGCTCTTGCGGTCAAGACAGACCTTGCTAAAACAGCCACAAAAACATTACAGGAAACCTGTCCTAGAATATTGTAATTATTCTGGAAAATTGGCAAATCTGTTGAGATGAAAATGGTCAAGATTTAGATTAGATATCATTGCCTCTGTCAGACAAACTTGAAAGGTCTTGTCGGTGAACGGACATTCAAAAGATATATAAATGTAGCTTAGTGAAATATCTTGTGCCGAAATCTTTGAAAGTGGATGTAAATAAAGACCGTGGTCCCCTCTTCAATCCTTTCTAGAAAACTGAGTTAGTTTGTAATAGAATATATTTTTCAGTTCTGAAGGTCTTATTAATTCAAAGTATTAGCTTTAAATTTTATAGTGTCAAGTCATCCAGTGCACTATATCAAGCAACAAAATTACGAGATGTAATACTTGAGGAAAAATGAAATAGCATAATATCTTAATCTTTTTTTTAATATATAAAAAAAATAAAAATGTCACATAAATGAACATTACACAGAAGATTGTTAGGTTTGCATTTAATGTTACATCGAGTGGGTAGTTCATTAACCATTACCAAAAAATCATACTGATTGCCTTACTGAAAACCTCAGATACTTAATATTCTTCTGAATTCATTAATATGTTCCTTAATGGATCGAATGTTGAAATGTAGATATTCGTTCGATGATAATTGTTCGATCATAATGGCTAATAATGTGTTTTAAATGCATTGCCAATATTATCCAGTTACACTAAAATATTTACCTACTGACAAAAGTTATTGACAGTATGCCAATTCTTATTAAGATTTTGAATATGTATCATCAATATCAAGTAGAATTTGTTAAAAGTCATTCCGGTATAAAACATGAATCGGAGAGAATTTGAGGACCTTAGATTGTCTGCCCTATCAATGCTTAATTCTGATATCATCATCAAACAGCACGTGGACGTACATTAACCTATTAAGTGAAGTCTATATGGAGTAGTGGAGAAGGATTAATCAAAACTCCATGGCTTATAAGGGTTTATAATTTTCAGTGAAATAATGCTAATTGAGGAAGGAGCGTACTTTATTCACTGTAGATCCTTAAGGCAATTAGTGCCTTATCTAAATTCTGCTTTGCTATAGAAACATTTGATGAATTAATCGATAAAATTAAAGAACTTTAACATCTGTAATACTTCAAGAATGGCTTTTATTGAGGCATATTAAAATGTCATGCAACATGCTTTTAGTCATATTTAATGGGAATTATTTCTAGTTTTAAGTCTGGATTTATGCTCTATGCAAATGTGTTGTGTTGATAAGTTTTATTTACTCCAAGCCTGGTTAAGGTATCTTTTTAATAAAACCACTATTTAGAAACGTAAATATATTAAAAACTTTTCAAACGATCATAGCGTTAACATAAGAAATAAATAAAGTAAGGGGATTTACTACTGAATGCTAACACCTTTGGCGTCTTTAATTAAACATCATATTTGTTAATTTTCCCTCTTACTGATTCGGTAAAATCTATCGTATTAAAATAGTGCAAAGAATCAAATGTCATCTCTATGAAGCTTGGTTTATATAGCCTGATTACTATCAAATCAAATGTAAGCCTACACAGGTCTAGGCACAAGTATATCCATATATAAATAGTCCTTTTTCTTTCCTTTTGCATGCTCTATCGAAATAGCATCGTGTTTTCTTTTCAGGAAGTATTGAAAGCATTGTATGGAAATCTCAATGCTCCTATTGCATACAAAATAAAACTTTTAGAAAATATAATGTACGAAGGTATTTAATGAATCGTGTCTTTCTTACTTAACAGTTAACACCCTTTTATTTTTCTATTATTCAAAAGCGACATAGTTGTTTAAGGAACATAGCATTTTCACGTAATAATACAATGTTTGACAAGTTAACGCCACATATTGACATAGTAACATGGCTCAGTTTTGACAAGTTAACATCACGCGCTGACATGATCACAAAAATTGTCCCGATATTGACACCTGCAAAGATCCATATTGGAGGGTATTGCACTTTTTATTACCTCTCATTAACAGACTCGGTTGCGACCTATGCTTCAAACAATATTTTCACAGAGGTTTCGTATCCAAGTATCTGATCAATATTGCAATTCTTACCACTAACAAGGATATGATATCCGAGTGAATTGTTTGACAGAAATAATACTTTGCTGTCTTTACTTCTCTACAATGTGCCATCGGCTCATGGTGAACGGCATATTTAATATCTATCTGTTGAGGTTATGAGGTTATTACATTTCCGACCGCATTTTGCCGCGGACCTCTGTTAGCTTTCATTGCTAACAAAGGGTTAAACGTCATAGGAGGAAAGAAGAAATGAGATTAGATATGTAATCAAAATCAGTTTATTGGTTATTAAGGTCTAGATCAATAATATTAATATCTTGACAACATGAAAACCGAGATAATTTGAACCGTTTGACAGAAAGTCTGCTATCAGTAGTCCTTTAAATTACCTTGCGGCACTAAATGTATTATATGTTTGCTCATCAGAGGAACTTTCTACTTGATAGTATTACCATGGCATGTCCTAATATGTCTCAGAAATGACGAGGGCAACTGAGGTACGAATGAGTATTTTTTGTCTTAAAACATGTTAACTATTACTTTAATGCATGTATTGAGCATAACAACCTGTTATTGTCCAATTTATTTGACCTGTCAAAAAATGGACCCGGCTTTCATTATATTCTGTTCGAGCCTATATAAGATTAACATGAAAGCCGGGAACATGTTTTGACAGATCAATTAAATAGTAAATGAATGGAGCAAAATAATGGTTAATGCTTTCTGAACCTAATGTCTATCAGCTGTTTAATAAAGTTTTGTCTTCGTTGTCTGTGTATTTTTCTGTGCGCGCGTACCTATGTACACTGGCCATTCATAAACCTGTGTGTGCATACATTTGTGTGTTTGTCATGCGCAAGCTTATTTGTGCCGTGCTGTTTTTTGCGCCGTGGGGAGGCTGCGTTCTTAGAATATGACTTTATGGATATTCATTTATTTACCAACTTGTACTTTTTGTAAATACGTACGTGTGTATTACACATTGTCCAGAAGGATATTTACATTTAATACTTCATTTTCGGCAATGTTGGAAAGACGATTTTTTTCTTTAGATCAAACATTTATAAGTCGTTTCTGTGATCTATTTGTTTTAATTTGATAATATTAATCTTACACACAATAATAACATGTGATAATGTAATAATAATAAAGTTATTACTAGTATAAAACAAAGGACATGACTTAAAACAACATTTCATGAACAAACATAAACTAATCCTGAGTGGCATACACAATATGCAGTAGTATGAAAGGAGTGTAACTTCTAGACAATATCAATGGCTAAAAGTTTGTACAAATGCATGTATTGAGCATAATGGTTAAAGAATAGTTATTTTTTAATCCTTGCACCAAAACCCATATATAAGAAAAGGACAGGAATGCGTTGGAATTCCCGATTACATTTTAGAAGTTACAATTAGGTATTAAGTTTAGTATATATTTGTTTATTTTTCTAATCTTAACTGATTGTATTAAGAAAAATTGAGATGTGTTATATTCTTATTTTTAGTCGCCTTTAAGTTTAGAGGAAATAATTGCAGGAACTTAACTGAACGTTCCTCTATGAAAACAAACTTCAGCCATTGTATTCGCAACAATCAGATGAACAATATTTACCTTGATGGGGATTTTAAATACTATGTTACGATCAAATAAATGTATCACTTGAACAATTGACTATGTTTTACCGTGTTATTGAACAAAAGTCTTTCTAAAATATGGAAAATGTTTGAATGTTACCGATTAAGGATTATGTTTAATTCTGGTTATTCCTGCCTATCACTAGAGTTTCATAGCCTCTCCAATATAAAAGGAACTCCGGAATTAGCAGTCTTTACATGACGAGGACGTTTGCCTCTAACACAGATATTTATCAGTGATAATGTCCGTGAACGGACAAACAGACCCCTTCACCAACACAATCTATCTTACCCCCATTTTAATACTCGTGTTTGATCATTTTATGACTCAGTCTGGAGAGCGATGTACAAAACATTATCAGATCGAACATGTATCGAAATAGTATCTTAAATAACCAAAGGTGCAATAAAGCCTGATATTGTTAAAACTGCGTCTACAAGTCTAGTATTAAGGTAGATAATGCATCAGGGACTATGCAGTCTGAATAATTGAAAGTATTTACATTAAAGACGACTATTTTCGCGAGAAGCATTATTGAATTTCTTGAGTTTTGGCCTCTTTGATTTCCTTTAAATGCAATGCATACACTTTCCTCTTACGAGTTCTCATTTATTTTGTTCATAGTGCAAATTGATAGACATTTTGCTTTTAACAAGTAATGCGATTTCGAATGCACCGAGCGATGACAGATAGGGAGGTTTCGTGGCAGATGCGGTGCCGAAATTAAATTTGCAGTGCAATTTTTCTTATTCCTGGAGGTAAGACAGTCACTTGTAAGATTCTATAAGGTAAACACGTAGAGTTATATTAAAAACGAAAACCTTAGTAGTTAATCTTTTTAGTCATGAAATATTACGTTTATGTAATTGTTTATATCGGTGGCATTAAAATGTAACCAAAAGTAAACGATTCATTTTCAATCAAGTCATCTCTATTGAAATTTGCTCTGTCCTACTCTATATCAGCATGATCAAATACTTAACTGCGGTTATCCTTACCGTACATAACAAAAGAAACTAAACAGATCATGAATCATTATTTCGGCTCTATGCTCTAGAGTCTGCTAGCGGCGGCTTTTTTATTACATTATGTAGTTAAAGTATAACAATGCTGTTATATATCAGATATTTTTTCTATCGGATAATGTTGTCACATATGGTCTTCCAGTTTCGAATAAGGCAATTATAGTAAAACGTTACTGGAATCTTTCCGCAAATGATTTCTTTGCTCTTTGTAGTGAATTCTAACAATCGAGACTGTTACAAAAGTTAAGACATGCAATTTGGGATTATGATTTAGAGAAACTTTTAAGGGCTTGTTTTAGGGTCAATATACTGTTGTTTGGAATAATGAAGCGTTTATATAACAGCACGAAGTGCAACTTCGAAAATTATAGCACTTATGACCCAGTACAAATGCATGATGCATAAATTTAATACATTTCAATTTGCCTCTTCGTGGTAGTGGGCGTATTCTCCATTTAGCATTTGCAATCAAATCTGTTTTAACACCAAATTGAGTTTTGCCATTCTATCCATATTATAAGAGACGGCAATGAAAGATTAAAATATTCCGTGGTAGCTGTACTACGTCATACTGGAACATTTTTATCCTTTATATTTCTTTTGAGGAAATATGGTCATTTTTTATCAAAGTGGACAAATGTAGTTAAAACAGAATGGCATAGTGCTCCTAGCGTTAGCGGAGGATCACAATAGATATATGACCTTGCAAGTACCGTTTCCTGCCATTCTTTTGTATTGCACTTGAGTTAGCTTAGTACAATGTCATCGACTTTTGTCTATTTAATTAAGAGTAATAATAATGTCATATCAATATGGCAACAAGAAGAATTTTTCGAAGAAAGTCAGTTGAAATTTGTTTTACAGATAGCTTTTTAAACATAAAATATGCCAGTTGCTTCTTATTGTGATAATCTAGCTAAATACAAGTTAATCCAATATTAATCCTGGAACTTTCGCCAAGTGTCATTGAGCACATGAAAATGCTCAAAGATCAGTCAAATATATGTTAGCTCAGTTTTTATGGCTTGCGAGAAAAGGGCTGACGATATTGTCTGCATATTGAGATAAAACCTGTTAACAGCATGAGGTTAAATATATTTGTCAGTTCCAGACATAATTATCAGAGATCATGGCCGTGAATGAACATTAATTAGACGGAAGCAAACACCCGTTTATATATTTATTTCAGTTTGACAGGACTAAGTTAGCCTGGTGTAGTAAACGGTATCAGTTTCCCTCTGCTCTGTCATTTTATGATTACTGTTTTCTATGATGCCTGTGGTACAATAAGACAATAGTGTAGAACTTTACATACGTACAAATATTTAATATTTTCATTCCGTATGATTGATTTATGGCATTTGTTCGACAGAGAAAAAGGGTCCATATTCATTTATGAGAAAGCTGATACAAAAACTATAAAGATTTCTGCAGTCAAAACTACTGTGTACAATAAATGTCCTCGCGTTTCAGCAGTTAAATAAAAGTACACAAGAATTTTGATTTAGGAATGTCAGTAAGTCTGTTTTATTGCTGGAAATACATTATTTCATTTCTTTCTGCTGAAATGTTTACTGTTTTTAATCCCTTTATAGTGTTCGAGATTAATTTCTTGTTTTACTGTCTATTTGAAATTGGGTGTATAAATATTAACTCAGAATATTACAAACGTTTACTAACACAGAATGAATTGAAGTATCTTCTATTTCCCTAATATACAAACTGAAACATACCTTTAATTCAAGAATGATATAGTTAAACACATTATCGTTTCCATTTTTCACTAAACAAGCAGTTTACCTGTTGCTTTGCTGAACTTGAAGTCTTTAGTAAATTTATTAAATAACGACTATTTGACTAGGTGACCAGGAAAAGATATATTTATTGAATAAAAATAAAGAAAAGAAAAATAACACACAAACTTAAAATAAGTCTAAATAAAATACATTTACTTAGAGTACATAATTAATCCAGAAAATAATATCAAAAATAATCTGTGTATAGAAAATCAGTAAAAGTTAAAACCAAAATACATACATTTTATATTATATGCTAACGTGTTTTATATCAATTTACATTTTTACCGTCCGTGAACTACAAGAACAAATAACCAACAGTTTTCATCTTTTCTAATTTTTAAGACTGGAAGACTCAGATTACCACGAAAAGGTTTTGCTTTACAAATATGACATATAAAATTCTTCCAAATTCTTTTGATATTTCATCTATGATATACTGAAATACTGAAGCAGAACATTGATAGAGACATATGATTTACCAAAAACAGATATTGCTTTTACTAACTATTTCGTTAACTTACAAATTTAAGTACATTCTACATTTCGAAAAATGACAGACAGTTTGATGCATTTTGTATCTTCTAGTTTCTGAAAATTGCAGACAATTGTTCTTATAATATAACTGAACTCAAACATTTCCATTAGTTCAGTGACAGTATGAGTGTTTGACATTTTTTCATGAAATTTTATTTGGTATTTTCACTAGCACAAGGTTACTGATTGTGAAATAAAACTTATTTCTTGCCGAATTTTAGCGTAAATTTAAATTTAATTTAAAGACACTTCTAGTAGTTTTTCTCCATCGGAATGAAACGCGATAATTTAAGATAACCCAAAGTTGCCATTCACTACCTCTACGCTTACCTTCAAAACAACTACGTTGCAGTAATAGAAATAATTTGTCATTTGTAAAAAAATGTTTTTGTTTAAACAGATATTACGATATCTAAACCATTACCATAGTCATACTACAGCATTAAACTAACACTTGAATAGAGTTTTCAAGCTTCAATGACAAAATGTTTGTGCGATGTCGTAGCATGCATTTTAAAATAGAAACATTTTTTGGTCCAATATCTGTTACAATGTGCGGCTCATTCAACATTTAGTTTGAGAAAACTGATTAATTATGCACAAATGTTTGCGAAGGTCGACATATAACGTCCTGTATCTGGGTACATTTCGAGCACTGAACTTCCTACTAGTCTTGTCATCGTTAACGGCAATAGTAGAATGAACCATCTTTGTTTTGATCACATTTAAGATATATGTCTCGTCAACCATAGCCTAGAAATTGATCGACACTGACAACAATGACGACATCGTCGTGGATTCTTATTAATACCAAACAAAAGCTAGAAGTATAAATCTTTTATTCTGCATGTAACAAGACAAAATGTGTTTTCCATCTGTTGTCTTTTTGCTGCAAACACTGAAGCAGCAAAAGATTATTCCTCTTTTTTTCCACCATCATGTAAAAACCAGCTATTACCGAATAAATAGGTCATGCAACGAAATTCACGCGAAAGTGTAGTCCTTGTACAAATGCAGTAATGCACACAATTATTTGATTATTTTTGTCTTCTAATTTTGTAGTGAAGTGCACGCATTTCCCTTTCAACAAATCTTATTTAAAAGCAAATTGAATTTTGACATTTGATGTTTTCACCAGAAACAAGATTGTAAGAGACACACATGTAGTCATAGGAATGATTTATCAAGTGTTCAAAGGTAGTTGTGATAAGTTATATCGGAACATTGTTACCCTTTTAATATCTAATTATTGTTATATACATGTCTTTCCCCCTCATCCTTCACTTCAGTATATCTCTACATTGATGACTCGTCGTTTACTGTAAAGCTGTCCTAGTTTTGAAACATCATGTGTGATAAAAAGTTATTTATATTCTATGGTTTTCTGTCACAAATGGGAGTCTCCTTGACCGTGTGGTTAAGGACAATGGCTTCAAATCACTTGCCCCTCATCGATGTGGGTTCGAGACTTACTCGGGGCGTTGAATTTTGCATGTGAGGAAGCCATCCAGCTGGCTTACGGAAGGTCGGTGGTTCTACCCAGGTGCCCGCTCGTGCTGAAATAATGCACGGAGGGGCACCTTGGGTCTTTCTCCACCATCAAAGCTGGAAAGTCGCCATATAACCAATAATTGTGTCGGTGTAACGTTAAACCCAACAAAATTAATAAAAAATATATATCACAAATAGTGATAAACAGGGTGTTAACATTATAATAAAAGTTTGGATTATTCTACTAATTTTCCAGTTTCTTCTTTTTCTCCTGGTGATACATGTAATCGCTGGAACCTTCCACGAAGCTGTCTGAGGACATGGCAGAACCAAAATATCTTACTGAAAATGTTTCCTTTTAAATACTAAATATTACCAGTTTGGACATTTAACATTTGATGGATTGACATCAACATTGTGGATCTTTAAAAAGAGGAATTATATTCTGTAGGTATACTAAATTCAGTTTGAATTCTGTGTGAGAAACTTGGAATCAATACTGATTGGATTTAAATTTGACCAAGACAGGACCTGGACTATTTCATATTATAATTACGCCTAGTTAACATTTTCAAGCACCTGAATTGTTACTTTTCAAAATAAATTTGTTACTGCTAATAGTCGTTTGTTTCTTTTTCTGTTACGGTAACCTTTACTATTTTAAGTAATAACAAGTAAGCGTACCCTTGTAATGGTCATTGTGTGCAAGACTGTAGAAGACTGTAAGTGTGGGAATCTTCAAAGTGAATGTTTTTATAACGAACTGTTTTATAACGATTCAATTGTTTTAAAAAAGTTTGTTCAGAGAATCAGAAAAACCAAAATGGGATCTAAACAACACTGGGTGTATTTGCATGTGTTATATTATTTTACAAACTAAACTTATATCTGCCGGATATTCACACAATTCATGATCTTTGTACTATTTATTTTATAACACATTCTCTTGCTACAGTCATTCTGTTAAACTATTAGACTGTTAGACTGTCCTTTAACTTTCGAGCCTGTTGACGTTCATAACTTCACAGTTATGTTTTGTCTCCGGCCTACATGTGTCATTACTAAGTGTCTTTTATCCTCGTTGTCTATTTCTGTAGTTTTGTCCGTCATATACACAGACACTTATACTCTGCTGTAGAATTTTATTTTTGAGTGCATTTTTGAGTCGTAGCTATACGTCTATCTTCAGAATCTGCTCTTTCAATATCTTGCATACTGATCTAACTATATTCTAATGTGTTTTGATAATTCATGGAACGGCATAAAATAATTTACGTTAGATGACTGGAAATTGATTAGAAGTAGTAAAGTAGAAATCAAAAGGCAGATCAAATGCAGGCAATGCAAAATAATGTTTGCAGAGAATAATCATAGAAAAAAATATAACATTATTAATTGTATTTATCGCATTGCATTGCATGCGATAAAGAAATACAAATAGCAAGAACAGAAATTATACATGTATAGAAAAAAATATATATCTTCGCAATATTTCTGAAATTTTTATTTATAAACACCATAAGCATTTTTCCTTTGCAATATTGTCAACTAGAGTAAAATACTGATTTCGCGAGCAAATGTGAATCGTTTGACAGAATTATCAGTCTGTTGGCATCAAATCCCTGCAGTTTGTCCGCTGTGACTCTTTCATAGCACTTAGTCTAGCTATCGTTGGAATTACTAAGTGTCAATCAACGTCATCATATCATTCTTTACATATTTCGTTTAAAAAGGCTGGTTGAGTGAAACCACGAACCGAAATAAGAGTATTTGTATCTGCACTTAATGCATTGACTAAAATGAAGATCGCTGTGCTGTTTTCTTCCTTTCTAACAACATGTTTAAGAAATGTTGCGTGTTAGATAATTGATTAGACACGTAATCACACAGAGGCTTAATCAGAGTCTCATCATAAAACTTTTATTTAAATGACACCTTCCAGGAATAATGTTCTGTCGGAGATCTTAGGTCAGTAACTGGGATATAGAATTCCTCGCTCAAACTGTGTGGGAATTTTAGTATGTCAAATAATAAGATAAATATACGCAAATGTTACAGTCTATGTTAGTTAAAACGTCCATAATGATAAAACACGGATTACACATTATGTAAATAGCTCCAGAAAATGTGTCCCATTTACATCAGTGAAGAATTTAAAATTATATTGAAAGAAGTGTGACTCCGTTAATGATTAAAGCTGTTGACCATTCATTGTACACGCACATATTATGCACGTAGTGAGAAATATGTCAAAACTGTTTGTTTCCTGTAAGTGGGGGGATAAACATGTGCATCGGTGAAGTGGTGTGTTCAGTCGTATTTTCCAAGGACATGAAAGAGGGCCCATAAGTGGGAATTCGTTTGTAAACTTATACGTGTATCAAGTCTAAAATGTGTATTACCTTAAAACAGAAGTACGAACAAACATTGTTTGCTATTTTATCAAATAAACTAGTTATCAGCTATTTACATAATTCCTTCCAGCATAAACTAAATATGACGTAAGTGAAATATCAGTAGAGCTAACTCTTGTCTCCACATTTAAAATTATAGTTAACACAAAGATGAATGCAAAATAATCACGGTATACTCATCCAAAGACATACGAATTAAACATTTAACATACGTAAGATAGGACCAAATATACATACCGATTGTGAACCAAACTAAATTGACATATTGCGAACAGAGCTGTGTGCAAATACTCCAGAAACAGAACGAAATCTTTATCACTGGTTTGGGCATCTATATCACTTGACAACAATTGCGTTTGCGATGGTGGAGTAAATTTAACTAGATGGTCGAAGGGAGGCAATTAATACCAGAATTTATATTCCAAGCTAGAACAATATTACTTCGGTGACATTGTTGGGCATGTCATCAATATACATATCTTTATTTTTAGTTTTTTTTCTATTTGCATACGCACATAATTTTCCATTCTCATGCGAAATACTTGCTTAAATTTGTGCTTCTAAATCTTTCAATTATATTATACGTTGCGTGTTAATAGTACATTACAGTGTCAGCAAAATATCACTTGTTTTCAATCAGTTGATGTTTGATTAAATCACTCTTCTCTATTTTACCGGAAGCAACAGATGGCATGAGTTAAGCCTATAATTTCACCAGATTTGATAGTATAGACACTCTTGACAGCTGATGTGATTTAATTCTCAGCAGTTATGACGACATTAAATTGTCATTTAAAGCTGTTAATAGTGTACCCTTATAAGTTTGGCTAGAAAGTGGTCTACTCTAAGTTACAAAATACATTCTGTTAGATGCAGCTCCTGAAGACTATACAGCACTGTGAAAATTAAAATGTATTTGTTTCACAGTGATTTTGCTTTTGATATGTACATTTACTAAGAAATATATCGAGCTGAAAAAGAACAGCTCACTTTTCGTAAGATGTCTTCTCTTTCAGCAATATAAATATAGCTGTCAGGTGTAATATTGAGTGTTATTTGCATTTTTATTGAATACGCTTGTAAGTTTTCGTATAAATTACATTTTGCTTATTGGATACGATATATTCCGTATTGGTCGATGGATCAACTTTGGTTCGAGTCCCAATATTAACTTAACGGTAAACCCTGTTAAACGATAGATGTACATGCATGTTTTTCGACACCATTACTCGTTTTACATAATGTTTCCGTACATTTTTAAGTTATTTTAAAACCAGATGAATTGAATTCATGCCTGCTTGTATTGCTATCTCTTTTACTGAGTAAAATAGCATCGATTTGTCAAATATGTTTGTTTGAATGTGAACCCTTCATGATATGTCACCTTATTGTACAGAAAAAAATGTTAAATAACCTAAAACATTTAACTACTTGATGTTCTCATATCTGAAGGGGTGCTACACCAAACAATATAATAACCAATGAAAAGACAGCTACAAATAATTTACCAGAGGACAAGCATCCTTCTAATGAAAATTGATATGGATGTATTACATAGTTTGTGTTTACGTTTTATTTTTTTAGGCGGGTTAATGTGTACACGTGCTAAGTGGCTAGGTACGTGTATACATTAACGCGTACGGTCCTTTTATTTCGATGGGCGTCCGCATTATTTGGATATGGACTTTTGTACTATTTTATTGTTTAAGATCCCTAGACAAAAGGGTGATGTATTTTTGTTGCAATTATTTGTAATAATTAAACTGAAATCAATACTATGTAGTAAATGTTCTTGTATTGGAATACAAAAATAGATCTGTTGACTTTGCATCCACCATAAAAACTACCGCTAACATTCTAAGTGGGCTTCAATGGCCGCCGACTACCAGTCTCTTCAACCACACCGCTGTGAGTGCAAAACGGCGCTTTGGTATAGAGATCTTTATGTGTGAAGCAATCCTGCTGACTTACGGAAGTTCTGTGATGTAAAGCAGATGCCTATTTGTGTCTCAAAAATGACAAGAAGGGCACAAGTCTTCCTTTAATGCCAAAATAGTAGTCATAGGACCTAAACTATGTCAGTGTGACTCAAAATCTAATAAAACAAATAATATTCTGACAAAATCTTAAGAGTTTTTTAAAGAAACGAATGTTATAACAATGGGAGGAATACATAAAATGCCGGTTCTTTCGGTCATATAGTTTCAAGACAACCAAACAACTTAAGGTGCCACATTGCATATATAATGCAACTTGAATTCACAAATTTCACATCAAAATAATAGCCTCCCTGCCTCGATGTAAATGCAGTAAAGCACGCACTGTTTACTTACGTTTTGGATTTCTTATTTAAAATATGAATCCTTTCCTTATGTTAAGACAATGCACGCATTTCCGTTCAGGAAATTAATGATATATCTTATGTGAAAGCAACTAGAATTTTGACATTTTGTTCTTGCAGAACAGTCAAGTTTGCATGTACAAATCGATCACCAAAACCGACACGTTGATGATAGATCTGAAGTGATCGTGCGAAGTTTTGAGTATCAGATATTTTTACTTCCTCTGGTTCACTGGCGCCAGATCAGAACTGAGAAAGAAAATGCCTCTGTACATGTTATACCCTACCCCTAGGTATTCTATAAGAACCATGGTCATGAAGGGGAAAATTTACTAACCCGTTTCAATCGCGCATTTCATACTTAAAACACGCAGTTCGGTAAATGTGTACTATGGATATCAAACATGTGGTGATTTATCTTCCATTGTGTCCCGGTCACACTTTTTCAATACATCTTATCTTAGAAAAACAACACAAAGTTTATAGTGATTTCAACGTTACACAAAAAACTTGTTTGACCTTCCCTGTGAAGCTCCATTCTAGATTACATAACCATTCTGATCGGCTGTTGTGAAAATGTATGTCAATCGTCATTTTACTACACGTGTTCGCTAAAATGTTAAAATGCAGCATAAATGTGCAAAATGAATAAAATAAACAGAAAAGATGCAGACTAATGTACGATTTCAAGTTAAAGATCATATACAAGATGAATTTCATTCATCATTTCCAGTTTTAGTGTAAAATTGTATTTTTTTAAATTCTGTTTTTGTTTGTTTACATTTCCCCAAACATGTGCACACTGCCGTGACCTCTAGACCGGATGTTCATTAGGGAAGGTCAAGCAAGTTTTTTCTGTAACGTTGACGAAAGCATAAAATATGTTGATAATCTCAGCAATCTGGAATATTGAGACAAGGTGACTGGTGCACGATGGAAGATAAATTATCGCTTGTTCAATATATTAGGTACCCATTCACCGAACTGCCCGTTTAAGATGAGAAATTTATGATTGAAACGGGATAGTATATTTTTCCGTTCATGACCACGGTTCTTATAGAATACCTAGAGGGGTAAGGTATAACATGTACAGAGGCATTTTCTTTCTGTTATGGTGCCAGTGATCTGGTTCAACGGAAAGTTTGCCATAAAAGTAGCAGATGGCAGAGTGAATGATGATCTTAAGCAAGCTTCAGAATATAGCAGTTGGTATACAACAACAAAACTAACTATATTAATAGATCTCTCAGGAATTTAGTATTACAGAAAACGTTATTATACACAGACTACTATTTAGAACAATTTTACTTAATTGTTATTTTTTTATCTCAGACGCACAGAGTTAAATAAAATGTTTCATAATTTAATTAACCGATATAGTTATAAGAGCAATCAGAATGTGAAGAATGCACCCAAGATATTATTTTTAAATAGAAAAAGTGGAAAATCCACAGGTCTCTCAACCCGACTAAAACGAAAATGTTGCAGACTTGGTTTGCAGGCTCGTTAATTAAAGACTGTTTTGCAAGCCAGTAAATGCCTTAGATGAAAAAAGTCTTTTTATTCTTACCATGGCATTTAACTTAAGTATATGGAATCATTTCCGATGTTATTAATCTTTATGTGTATTTTCATTACCCTTGTCCGATGATTTCTGATTAGTGCTGTCAGTTTTCATGGTTCTTCCAATATAAATGTGGCGCCGAAATTGACCATGTTTATATGGCGAGAACATGTTTACGACCAGAGGTTAAATATTTGTCTTTCTGTCAGACGAACTTATCAGAGATCATGTTCAGGAACGGACATGTGTTAGAAAAACAAAATTTGTTCAATGCAATACAAATAACCTTGAGTAATGATAAATATTGTAAAATTTTATTTATACACTAAATTAAGCAGATCCAATTAGCTCACTTTGATACACAAATTGTTCAATGACTGTGACCAAATTCTGTATTTTTGGTAGATTTTCTCCTAGTGAAAAACGTATTTGATATTTGTCACTTTCATATTATATGAAATACATTTATTGTACAGTAATATACCAATAATTTATTCTATTCTAAATCATGTAATAAAAACTTCAGAAAGATTTGGATCGCTTCCGAGGCATGTGTTGTTGTTTTTTGTTTTGTTTTGTTTTTATTTTGTTTTTTTTTTTGTGGGGATTGTTAGATTCGGATCCCAGTCAAGGCGTTGTTTTCTGTAACATTCTGGTCACAAGTGGTGCATATGTATTCTTTGAGACTCGGATCCCAAGCGAGGCATATAAAATTCTGTGAAATTGGGATCATAAGTGAGGCATATGTATTCCCTGAGGCTCGGATCCCAAGCGAGGCATATAAATTCTCTGAAACTCAAATCATAAGTGAGGCATATGTATTCTTTGAGACTCGGATCCCAAGCGAGACATATGTTTTCTGTGAGTTTCGGATCCCATGCGAGGCATATTGTATCTGTGAGATTTGGATGCCAAGTGAGGCATATGCTTTTTTTTTGTGAGATTCGGATGCCAAGCGAGGCATATGTTATCTGTGGGATTCGGATGCCAAGCGAGGCACGTTTTCTATGAGATTCGGATGCCAAGCGAGGCATATGTTTTCTGTAAGATTCGGATCCCAAGCGAGGGCGAGTATTCTGTGATGACTGACAGATGGTCATACGTCCGATACCTCTGACCCCTAGTTAATATCAGACAGCAGGGTACTACTGGCTGACCGATCGCCGAATATAACCGAAATTCACTTGAAAATAAAACAAAAAATAACATATACACATTCTAATTCAAACTGTTCCGAATATGTAAAATGTCATCAGGAATAGGTTCTTAATTAGTGAACCATTTAGTATCAGTAGAAAAATGGATAGGCCGCTCGTGATGAAATAATGCACGGAGGGGCACCTGGCGTCTGGCGTCTTTCTCCACAATCAAAGCTGGAAAGTCGCTATATGACCTATAATTGTGTCGGTGCAACGTTAAACCCAACAAAAACAAAACAAAAAGATATGGTTACTGGCGAGCAGTACCATTACATCCGACTTTTTCTTTTCATGGCAATTGTTTAGCTTTCAAAATTTTGCATTGAAAATACTGCATGCATCACATACTTTAGTTATAAATAAATGTTCTCGATAAAACGTGCACTATCGTAGTTCCACACCCAACTTAATATCTATATACAGTTTCGGAAAATCACATAACAAATTGACAAATCAAAGGGGTCAATGACAGATACTGTTCTCGCAATATCATAGTTTGATATGACTTTAACTAGTATTTCATCCCGTTAACTCGATTAGAAATGATAAATGACGTCCGCCTTGGGTCACATTAAATTGATTATATACAGGATTTCGCCACTTCAGCAGTCAGTGTTACATCAAGCTGGTCAAAACGATTTGTTTGGCAATATACATTACGAGGAATTAGTTTTATTATCCGCTTGGTACAAAAACAAAGGCGCCTTAGTCTGAGTTGTCAATATGGTGATACATGTATCAGTTACAGGTAATATCTTAATGGATGAAATGTTGCAGTGGGCATCTTCATTTGTGCCAATAATGGCTAATAAGGGCAAACAACAAAAGGTATTCATTCATTGAGTGTAATATACATAATAAGGTTTCCGAATCGCAGTCACATTTATGATCATTGTGTATAGATGTAAGTGTATTTCTATGTACAGTTATACATTAAGGAGGTAGGTTACCTTCGCATGTCCAACCGGAAGCTAACGTGACGATTTACGACGACGTTTACGACAAACTAAATGTGTTTGTATATTCATTCTTCTGAAAACAAATCATGAACCTGTCTTCGATCTGATGCTTTATGGTTTAATAATGCAGAAATAATGAATAAATTGCCGCAGAAACGCTTCAAAACAATGTTGCCTTAAAATGACGTCATTGACGTCATGACGTTACGTGTCAGTTACCGCGCAAAATTAATAGCTTTTATCTTGAAAGTACGTAATTCTGTGCATTTTCTCTTAATTTTAACTATTTTCAAATAACCATTATTTGCTGAAATATTTTTATGAGTCTTTTGCTCTGAATAACAATCAATATTTTGCTTGTTTTATGTAGTTATATTGAAATGTTATGCGAAATGTAACAAAATGGATGATGGTAACCAATGTTATTTGGAATATAGTTGGGTGAAAGGTTACTTGTTACGGCCATTTTCAAATAAAAAAATCTAGCAGTTTGATTTGTAATATCTATTTTTCAGGTTCCATTGATAATTTGTTACTTATATACTAAAACTAAGATCTAAAATTGTTCAAATTTCAGTAGAAAATTGTGTTTTCTTGAATTGAATTGATGTTACCATGGAAACGAAGCCCGTGACCTATGTATCTAAATGTAAAATTCAAAAGCGTTGACACTGGTCTATTTAAGGAACACAGCTTCGGCTTTTTATTTTCATTTCAACAATATCCATGAGAATAATAGCAGCATGCTGAACGATTTTTCCATGAAAAATGCTACACGAGGGGCACTGCTATAAGTATTCTAAGCTGTGAAATTTGTTTGAATCAATGCAAATAACACGAAAATATAACTAACGTTAGAAATAATATGTTTTAAAGCTACATTAACTAGAAAGATAATCCAATTCAATATTTTTTATAAGAAATTACAACAAAAAGCAAGATATAAGCTATTTTAAACATCTCTGTTGCCATGGTTACTTTAAACTTTAAGAAAAATAGGATACCATGTAAAGTGCTTGGTATTTTGCTAATAATATTGCCCAAATATTCCATGTTGGTCATTAACAGAATGGCACTGAAGTTTTCGAAAACCCCTATTTTTATACATAATTGTTTAAAAATAAGAGAAAATGCGTTACCATGGAAACACGAGCCACGCGACATATACATTTTAAGCTTATATTAGAGAGCTAACGTGCATACTAGTAAAATTATCAATTATGCAGACTTCTACGGATATCAATGAAACTAAAATACACTGAAAAGTGTTAAATATCCGTATTTTCCTTCTTTTTTCAATATTAAATACCTTTGGAGGGTCATGTTCTTCAAACCTGGATAAAAATTGAACTTGAAGGGACAGAGACAAACGAAATTGAGATTGTAGCAGTTAAAACTTCATATTACACGAAGTACAAAAAAATGCTGCGGTTCAACTAATTTGAATTTACCCTTGTAACAAGGTAACCTACCTCCTTAAGTTGAGAAGTAGCACACAAAAACACACAAAAATAAATTAATTGATTTAGTTCACATCATTGTACATCTTGAATATATTAACATTCTGCAAACACATTTTGTTAAAATTTGATTAGAAAATATTAAAAGTAAATAATCAAACACACACATTTAACGCTGATTTAGACACGATGCAATGAAATATGTAAAAAGATCCACTGGAAACATATGATGCAACCAAGCAAAACCCTGATAGCAGACACGGTTTGATGAAGTCTGTTTATGGTTTGATTAAGTCTGTTTATGAGAGGTAATGAATCATGCAACAACCCTCAGGCCCCCTAGCAACAGCTTAAGGGGAACTCTATACGAGTATGAATCACATTGAGACCTCTTGCAAATCCATCAATGGTGCAAGCGATTCTTAAACGATTTGCAAGAAATTCGTACATGGTTAATACTTTTTTAATTTTTAAACGCACAAAAATAGCACTCAATCCTTATATTTACTTTTTTACAGTAGTTTGCTAGGAAAATAAGTGGTGTGCTTTGCTTGACAATCAGGAAGCAAAACAATTATGTCAGGGTATCAATCTTATGAATATCTAAATAGAACAACCGAAAAGAACCGCCTACCTTCAATAGTAATACGCCTTTCGTTAAAAATACACTTCTTTGGTTTTAATCTAAAATATCGTTTAATCCAGTAAAATCATCAAGTCGTGTCGATATGATTTTGATTTTGATCTTAACCGTCAGAAAACGAATAATTTCATCTTATTTAATTTTCTTTATAACTTGTAGGGTTTTTAATATGTTAAGCTAAAGTTTTGAGTGTTCATTACCCAATAGTACTTTTCCCTCTATTGCTTATTGTTTCCTGCTTGCAAAGGTTGACAAGTTTACACAACTTTTGTAAAGACTGACGCTTTTACACCACTCCCGGGAAAGACTGACGATTTTACAGAACTTCCACTGTAGCGTTTTATAGTTTCTGGTAAGGAGGTAAGGATTGTAATGATAAATTCAGATGCTCGCCAAACTCCTCAGTACCTGAAATAATATAAAACAGGTTTTGCATAGATGTGCAGATAAACACCTAAACCGAACAATGCATATATACACTTGTCGAAATTAATAAACCGCTAGTTATATATGATTATAATAAAATATTCATTTATATAAATTCGCATAGCGAAATAAATATAAATGTTTTGCCAGAGAAATATAAATAAGGGCAACCCTTTAAATAGGATAGAAATATACGATCACAGAAACGAACATAACGACGCGCTTCGAAAAGCTTGTTTGCCACGAAAGTTGTTAAATTGATTAAAAACCAAACGAGCAAAGTAATTATAACACCTCGCATATATCTTGCGTTAAATAAACCTAAAGAAGTTTAGCTTTAAACTTCATTATCCAATCCATTACCGTTATCTGCTCCAATAATGTCCTCCGCTATCCCGTAATTATGACCTTCACCTGTATTATCATCGGGATTTGTAGTCTCTGAAAAACACACGGGCTTTAAAATATCTAAATTATAATGTACTTTAATGTTTAATCTGTGTCATCTATGCCATCACCATTTATTCATTGTAATCATTCACTGTCGTCATCATCCTTATTCATCATCGTTCATTAATCATCATTTTGTTAATCATTATTCATCCAATCATCAGCATTCTTAGATAGCATACACATTATAATCCTCTTCAGTCATTATCATAAGCATTTTCCGTAATCATCATCGTTCCCCTATTAACATTCAGTGTCATCTTTCCCATCATTACACTTTTCATCGTTCCTCATCATCACTCATCATACAAACATTCATCATAAGTAATATTCCATCATCATCATTATCATCATCATCATCATTTTTATCACTCATCATTCAAACATTCTATCATCCCAGCATCATAATAAATATTCAATTATCATCATCATCATCATCATCATTTTTTCATAATTCTTATCAATATTGTCATAATTTATCATCACTCATTATGCATTTATCATCATAAACGTTCTTATTGGCATCCCTCGCCATCATTCATAAAATCATCATTCATTACCTCTTTTATTCATTTTCTCCATTTATTTTCATTACCATCATCAGTCATTATCATACTCATTCATCATCATCATCATCTCTTCCTTCATACAATAAAATAACTATAGACTAGTAGGCCATAGAATATCATCTGATATTTACAGGCAGAATTTTTTTTTATTGATCTTGGATTCGCCTCAATTAAGTTTCTGGTTGTGAATATCAGGTCAACCATATGGCTCACAAGTCAATAATCGTGCAATATTTAATTTTTACAGATTGAAGATCTTGCAATATTGCAGTTTTAAAACACAGGTATAAAACATCAAGGTCTATGTCCTACCTGATGTTGCAGGATCAAGATACGACACTGCCATCTCATTTACCAGTACTTCCTTGTCAGCATGCCTTTGAAAGATGAATTGGCAGAAGTAATATTTTATATCAGTTCATACATGTCATATTTTCGTTTGTTTAAATGTATTAAACTGGTAATATTGCCGAATAAGCATTTGTTTGATCTGATTCGGGCCGTATTTCAGTACTTTTTTGCAAAATTACGCTAGTGCTAACACGTTTTCACAATGTGAATAATGTGAAAATGAAATGAGTGTATTCGCTAAGGGAAATAACTATACTTTGTACAATGAAAATCAGATAATAACACACATATGTAATTACGAAGCAAGAATTAACTTTTGCTGTTTTTCAGTCGATTGTAAAGAAAGCTTTAAGTGTATTGGTACATTGTATTGCTCTAAAAGCTGCCTCCTGCAAAGCTGTTAATAATGTCGTAGGAGAACTCATCGTTGTATATGATAGTGATTATTGAAATACTTGCCATGTATGTTTTCTCCTGATTATGAACACTACCGCCAAGATCACGACTGCACAACGCCTAAGACACCGCCTACAATTCCGCCCACTTGTGACTGAGATTTTTGAGAGACCGCCACCGAAACTTACAAAGAAATATAGAATTAAGGTAAAGCAGTATAAAATAAAATTGATATCAAATTCTGGAAATGTTAAAATGGCTCACTCAATCAAAGACGACAACCAAAACAAAAGTCTGTAGGTCATATTCTTGTATTAAGCAATGACGATCTGTTTAAGGTCTATTCATAAAATTATGTTTATCGCATATTTACTAAGACGAATAAACTGTTTCTCGACTGTGTATTTATTTGAAAAATAGTGATGAGACGTCTTTATAACGTCAAGTACGCCAAAATGACATATAACTGAGCGTCTCCTCGTTATAATAGGAAGCATCTTGTCTATTGTACACAATAAGGGCCAAGTAAACAACTCTCCTTGACGTAATTACAATCAATATGGTACCAGACTGTTTACCTATTTTTATACTGCCATCATAATAATTCTTATGTTGAAACATCTAGTAATAAAAATAATCAGCAACTATAAGTTTGAAAAATAGTCTTACCCGCTCTTTACTCTATTGTGAAACAGTCACCTTTCTGATTTTCCCACAGCTGTTTAAATATTTTACCTAATATACTGGTGCTCCCTCCATATCCTTTCATACACTTAGAGCATTGTCTATCAGTTTTATTGCAAAAGGTAACATTCTCACAATTAGGGCTACACTGCCCCAAGCAATTCAAACCATACCAACTATCAGGACATTCTGACAATGGAATAAATTATTTATTTTTCTATTTCTTTTCCCTACAAAATTATATGTTTAAGTCTTAACTCAGGCCATACCAAATTGATTAACAGTTCTTCGGAAATTTTTCAAAAAATATGGGAGCGACCGAGCGAGCGAATTTTTTTTTTTTCTCAATTTTGATATTTTCAGAGGCGGGTGGATTTTCAATGGAGCGAGCGGATATTTTTCCCCGCTTGGGCCCTAGAGGAGGCGGTTATGATACACATGAAGTTAACATTTCTTTAAGAATAACACAGAAATCAAGTATTTACAGTGTGACTAACACAGTAGATAGCTTTTCTATATGTTTTAAAGACTACGTGAATGATTTTGAAAATAAATTCTTGCCAAAACTCACTTACTAAGGGATGAGTGTCTTATTTTTAATTATGATTGTTCTACATTAATCTGAAGGCGTGCCCATTTAACGGCAGAGGACGAGGAATATTTAAGACAAAACGGGCACCCGAGTGGAATAACATATCTTCTGAAACCCAATTAGATGGCTCCGACACATGAGCAACTTTGTGCCCCTAGTGAAAGTCCAAACGGTAATGGAGAGGGGAAAGTAATAAATCACTTGACCAATGAGACCAAACGGGCACACAAATGCTTCGACATTGCTCGAATCCCATTGGAAATTTATTTTTAACAGACCAGGCTAGCTTAAGTTTTTGTGGTAGAGGTTCATTTCAGTCAAAAACAGACGGACAAAGAATCATCCCAATATGGCCACTCTGAAAAGTACTGTTATTTGTTGTGCTTTGATTGACCCAGAATTTTGAGTTGGGAAGGTCTGTTTTTTCAGTTTCTTTCTTTCAAACAATTCGCAGCCAATTAATATACAAACAGGGAAATTGGGGTTACAATTAGAAAAGAAATTATTTTTATATCTACACTACTTATTTGAAAAGTTAACCATTTTTTAAATATATGCATTTTGATAGAATATCTGACTGCCGTACTAAAGAAGTTACGTTCAAAACGATTTGGGCCCGATACAATTTATGTGATGGATCGGTCAGGATCTGTGAACAAACTTTTTTTAAGACAGCACTCGGCTTTGGCTCTAGATCTAACATACTGAACTAAACAACTGATTACAAATGGTTTGAAAATTTTATCTGAACGATATTTCTATGTTTAATCCAAATATTTTTAATTGAATCCCCGTGCACGTCTTACAAGTCGGTCTTTGTTCTTTTCACTTTATTGAACAATCGTAGAACATACCTTCTTCATCACCTACCGGCACATCGAAGGCCATGTGTGGCACTAGCACAGATACTCCAGATTTAAAACAAATGATGAACAACACCATAATTCCTGACCTTTTGAGTTTGGGTCATTAGCTACATGTATAACGGACGCACGAATTCCGACCAATATCACTTTGACGCATTAAAACAGCGACAAAACCTGTTTTGCCGTTATCATTCCGGACCGCGTAATCAGAAAAAACAAATTCGGAGATTTTTATGTACGTGCGGGCGGGTGATTTTTTTTTCTTTTTCTCGGGAATGAAATTATTGATTCGGTAGTTCCGACGAACGACAAATCAATTCGGTATGGCCTTAATGTATAAAATTGTGTTTTAGTATCTGGCAGTAATGTCATGAAAACAACCTAATATGTACATAATAATTCGCATGTATAAGAAAATGATACTTTGAAGTTATTGTTTTTGTGTCTATGGCAATATATGGTTGTCGTGAAACTTTAGAATCAGTGTATTACATTTTGTATTTTGAATATGTCATGTAAACAGACTGGTGTATTCATACCCTGATCGCAGTGGATTCCAATCCAACCTGGCATACAGTCAGTACACTGTCTGTCAAATTTACTACATAAGATCATGTTCCCACAGTGTTGCCTACACTGTCCTCTGCAGTTAACTCCGTACCAGCCAAACTCACATTCTAGAAATAAAAGCAGGAACATCTATAATTTACTAGTAACAAAAAAACATCCAAAACTTTTGATGCTGCCACTAAGGTTGCAGTGTAAATACCATACTTTACTGAAATTATTAAGAACGTCTGTGGTGAAATTCATTCTATGCGTAAACCTGAGGACATCATATATTTATCTTGCTATTGATATAAAATGTTGCACATACTTATATCGTATGTCAAACCGAATTTTAGGTATCTAACGACAACTTGATCATTTAAAAGTACCTTCGTCACAACGGGTTCTTTGCCAGCCAGGTTTACACTCCTCGCAATGTCCATCTACTTTACGACAAGAAGTTTCATTCGAACAGTAAGGACTACAAATATGTGAACAGTTTACACCATACTGACCGTCTGGACACACTGAAAATGGTCAAATTTAACTAAACATTGTACACAAACAAATCACATGAGAGAAAACGTGTGTTAACAGAGAGATTCTCGTGTTCCGTGGCAAAACGTGAACGTATTACGGCCCCAAAACGGATAATTCAAAAAGAAATGACGTCAACGTGAAAAAACAACGTAGACTTTACGGCGCATTTCATGGAATTTAATGACGTTGAGGGACAATATTTTCATTTACTTAGTTTTTATGCGTTTCATGCTAGAATAGCGTTAGCACATGCTCTTTTCGTGTTATAACATCTTCAGAATCCCTCGGGTACCAACAAATTCCTTGGGATTCTGCAGAACGTGAGTTATAAAACATGCGTTATCCCTACATCAGAAATAACGCCACGCACTCGATATGAAATTTGAACGTTAATATGGTAAAATATTAACGTTTCACGTTCCGTCGAAACTTAAAATGGGTATGTAAGAATGTTATTTGATAAATATTAAATGAACATTTTCCATTCAATGTGTTAGAAAGTACCTAGTTCACATGAAAGCCCTGTCCACCCAGGTTTACACTGTTGGCATTGCCCATTTATCTTACTACATACGTTTTCGCAGTTTTGACTGCAAACTCCCAAGCACTTTTCTCCAAACCTTCCAACTTCACATTCTATCAAAATATTTAATAATATGTAATTGAAACATGAGGACTAAACAATCCACAATGTATAGAAATATTAACATACAGTCAAACATGTATAATTATAAGGACAATGCTTGGGAGAGCCAAACTGCAGTCTTTATTTACAGGTGCTCTGTATTTAAATGTTAAAATGAACTGTAGATGCTTAACTCCAAGAACTGAAACTGTTGGTCATTACAGAAAGGTGATCTTTAACAGATGTTTGACTGTAAAATGATTGATACTTCGGTGGTATTTTGACGAAACACTCATACTTGTTTTTAGATTGAATAATCGCGAGCGCTCAAGATAATATGCCGTATACTCGAGATAAGGTGTCGTTCGATCTGAGTTTGAACTATCTGTTCAAAAAGAAGATTGTCAAAGTGTCAATAGCAAAATGTTATTCCGTTTATAGTGGAGAAGACAAAATTACAATTGTAGAAACTCATTTCAGAAATTTTCTGACAAATAACATAGCTTGAAACTTCTTTCCGATCTTAGAATAATTACACACAATGATATTATTGTTCTTTTTGTGTCCCGCTATCAAACTAAATGACATTTTGATGCGTAAATATATGGCCGCCATGGCCATAATTTATTGTTTCTATACGTATTTTCACAATACTATATTGCAAATGTTTCTTCATGGAAGTGTTTTACCTACTATTTACTGTTCACACTACTTGACTTGTGAATAGACGTGGCCATCAACGACCGTGACTTTCGTCAACATGTGTACTTGCATCTGTCTGAGCTGTGAAACTCAGGTGAACGACCAAGAACCATCATGACTCTCTCGCTTTAAGATAAACTTATTTTGAGCGTTTTACTTATTATCTCGAGCGCACCACATCTTATATCGAGTTCACGGCATTTAATTTCAAGAGTGCGACCTCCTTTCCAGAGCGCACAGCATCTTATCTCGTGTTAATAATGGATCTGTTTGCTTGTGGGCTTAATAGCTGACACGTCTTTGAAATAAACCTGTTTGCATAGAAAGTGAAAATGAAGTCAATGTCTCCTACCATTTTTACATGCACTACCCTTCCAACCTGGCTCACATGTCCCGCAGTGACCGTCTGTTGTACTACACAACGTGGTATTGATACAATGCGGACTACATTCATCTAAACAGTTAACACCATACCGTCCAATTTCGCATTCTGTCAATTTGAAAATATTAGTTATAGCTGACAATGAAATCAGCTTCAAACCTTGCTTAACGAGCAGAATACTTTCATTTAAGGAATTTATCCAGCTTGCTTGCGAAAGATAAATGATTCTTCCTAATATGTGCCCACTTGTTTCTAATATAATGCCTGGAGGCGGGCTTGGTGTCTTTCTCCATCATCAACAACTAGAAAGTCGCTTTATTACATATCACTGCTCCGGTATGACGTTTAACCATTAAAAATTACTATAAACCCTAGCAGTTTTCAATTCAATCCACTTGTCTTGGTATTTGTATTGTATGTATGTTATATGTATGTATGTTATATGTAATGTATATCTTGATAAATAAAAATGTTTAGACCAAAACACTTGTGAAAATCAGTGCACTAATGTCCTTCATAAATTTCGATTCTACTCGCACTAAATGTTACTAACTTATAATCTAGCTAATAAAATATGAATAAAATCTGTGTTGATTATAATTTTAGTGATTTTTATCAATCATAAATTAAATATAAATAATACAGATAATGTGTACTAAGTTTTCAAAAAAAATATCGATACACATCAATACATTCATGTGCTAGAAAAGATTTATATCAGTCTCATTCAGACGACCACGCACGCCCGCTTAGCTCACTAGGGACAGCGCAGATCTACGGATCGCGGGGTCGTATGTTCTCCGTAACGATATGATAAAAGACATTCTGCCCAAGATCATTCGTCCTCCACCTCTGATTCATGTGAGGAAGTTGTCAGTTACTTGCGGAGAACAGGTTTGTACTGGAACAGAATCCAGGAACACTGGTTAGGTTAACTGCCCACCGTTACATAACTGAAATACTGTTGAAAAACGGCGTTAAACCCAAAACAACATCATTTAAACGACCACTTTCACTAATACCTTATTACAGTCTGTCTGATCACAATTAATGCAGAAAAAAGGACTGCGCCATTACCTTCATTACAAAGACCACGGGGTTGAAACCCTGGCTGACAATCCCCCTCACATGTTCCGTTGAATCTGTCACATGTGTCATTATTACATTTTCCGCATTTTATTTTGCAATTTTCCCCGTATGTCCCATTTTGACATTCTGTAAAATTACAATAGGGCTCAATATGTATATATGAGATGGGAAAGTTCTCTAAATCTGATATAAAACATGAACAAAGGCCCAATAAGAATATGCATTTTCTAGGAATGCAGCATCTCCAAAACAAAACCCACACCTCATATTAAAAACACACTCGTATCAAAGCATTATCAGTATAATTGTATTTATATTTCAATTTATATACGCAGGGTTTCTATACTTAATTACGTTAACAATTTCACAGACACGTTAACATATAGAGGGGTAAACGAGAAAGAGGTCTAGGTGCATATACAGCTAAGAAAAGTACTAAGCTATATTTACCGGTTTCACAAGAACGTCCGTTCCAACCTGCTTTGCACAGTTTGCAGTTACCATTACTTTTATTACAAACATCTTGGCAGTTGTCACTACAAACACTAGCGCAGTTCATACCATATGTTCCATTGTCACATTCTGAAATGAAATAAATTATATGGTAAATGATAATAGCATTCAACAAGGTATTAGGAAATACGTTTTAGTGTGCTTGCTTATTTAATAACATAAATTGTGCTGGTCAAGTTAAGGTAGTTCTACACAAATACTGTTCCACAACGTAGAAATTTATCACAGAATCATTGTACGCAAAGGAAATTCAGTCAATAAAATCTGATAGAGCCGTGTTCTTAATTTTTTGGTTAATGCGACTTGAAAATATCTTCTTTGGGAATATTGCACTTTAATGACATTTTCGCATATAGAAAAAGTTTCTTCATATAGATTATTAATGAAACGTTTCATAGTTGTAGATTTACCTATTTTCAATTATATGATCAAATAAGTCTTAGCTTTTTCGCATTTTGCCACATATCAGTTGTAGTGCTTACATTTCGAATATGCTTATTTTTGTTATTATTTTGACTTTTTTTACATCAAAACAATTAGCCTTGAGAAAAACAGTTAAGCCTACTGTTTAACATTTGATATATGACACATGACAGATTCACGGCAACATTTATACTAACAGACATTACTCTATGAGTTCTGGTTAATCAAACGTGTAGAAAAATCTTAACCCTTACCCTGCTGAATTTCTATAATGCACTTGTCCATCTTTCAATCTGGGCGGTACTATTAACTGTTAAAAGGGGTGCTTACCAAAAGATGCTGACTGAATGGCAAACAGTGCAGATCTTGATCAGGCAGAATCAAACATGTCCAGCATGGTAAGGGTTAATACAAAACAGCTCTGGTACTTGATATCTAATTTTTATTGCTTTTGTGTTATATTTAACTTTTTTTCTTAAAGTGCTCCCCTTTATATATGTGTGAGATTGTGTTTCGGTGTACATAATCGCACTGTTTAACTTTTTCTGTGTTTTCAAACGGACGTTAATTTTATTACAGAAACTTGGTGATACCCAGCGAACACAAAAATAACACTTTTACATACCTACATAGACATACATCGAAAACAAACGAACTTTATAGTATATTTGCGTGTTTGAAATAAAACATCTCCCATGCCTTCCCGATATAGCTTGGCATCCAGAGCATGAAAAGGAATCTGGCGTTTGAAAGTTAATAAGGCGTCGAAGTTGTAGAAATTATTTCAAGATCAACCAGTTGTAAATTAGAACAAAGTAGCTCCCTTACTTTCATCACACAGCGCTGTTTGTTTATACCCAGCAATGCATCCTTTGTAACAAACTCCGTCTGTATGTTGGCACGTTTTTAAGAGGCAGTTGTCACAAGTGTTAGTGCAATTCAAGCCCCATTGACCACTTAGGCATACTGCAATGAAATCATTTCATTTCGCTACCTAGTGTATCAACTTTGTTTATACTAAAACTTTACATAGCCATTGCGGTTTTGGTGTATATCAGGTATATAGAAAATGCTAAGAAAGATGTGGATAAAGTTGGATTGTTCTACAACAGACAAAAAAAAATTAATATGCAAATGAAAAACGGATAAAAACCACATTCAAACAACGCAGCTGTGCGTACTGTACCCCGCATGAAAATGAGGGTACAAATAAATGTGTACACGTACACAGCGCTGTTCTGGTGAAATAACTTTTGAAATAACCCAATCTGCATCGAATACCCAGTGCTTACTATTACATGGACTAACAAACATAGTTACTACATAGACATGTTATTATATAAGGAAATAAGGTACGAGTATTCACTGCTTGGGAAATAAGATTGTGCTATTTAAGACTTTAATAAGAGTTCTGCTGCTATGCATATCTATCAAACATATCCTACTCTTGTCACACGAGTTCCCTATCCATCCCGCAACGCATCCGTACAAACAGGTACCAGTCTCCTTGTCGCAATTACCGACTCCTCCCTTACAATTACCGCTGCATTCATGTTGACAGTTTTCACCATGATACCCTTCCGAACAATCTGAAATAAATAGCACTCAAAACATAATATAGAGGATATTTGTTTGTTTGCAGTGTGATATCGAAATATATCTTCACCGATAAGGGAGACAATTGAATATTTTCACGAAGGAGGAGCCTGAGTGAAAATATCAGAATTGTCTCCCTTATCAGTGAAAATATATTTTGTTATCACACTGCAAACAAACAAATTTTCTTTTTATTTCATGCTAATTGGTGAATATCAACGAATTTTCTGTTTATTACATGCTTACAAGACCAATACTTCATGATTATATTAGGATTTATTTAGGCTACCGTGTTACATATGATGCATCCGCTAAATTACCATGGACACTCAGGCACATTATTATCGAATATTGTTGATTAGGTCCGTTAAATCAACATGGGCGCCATTTTGTTTTTGAAAACAACTACATTTAACATATTTTGTTAAAAATGCACAATCCGCGGCCAACAGACAGAAGTTAAGTACCGGTAAGCAACTTTTCGGTCAATGCCGTCAGTTCGTTGAATAACCGGAAGCTTGCTTTGTTTACAAACGCTGAAGGTCAGATTAAAAAACAACTCGAAAAACGTAAACAACTGGGGAATATCCGAAAGTCCTTGGAAAATCAAGCTGCAGAATTAAATATCAGCATGGAATTAATGAAAATATTGGTCTAGGAGCTGTATAGCATTATAACGAATAGGGATGGAATTTGGAACACAACTGGCTGGGTGGGGAAGAATTTTGACGAAAATGCTGGCATATTACGTAAGGTTGAGTTGATGTCTTGTGATAATAAGCTAAGACAACAACCAACTAAATGTGCTGTCGCCAGTAAAATCTACCATACGATAGTGAGGAACCGATGTAAAGTGGAGGAAAGACGTATCAATAGCTACATAATTTAATGGCAAGGCCAAGCAACCAAGGTAACATTTCTAGAGCATTACTACTGTTATTTCTTTTGTAAAGTTTATTATAGCTAGCTTGCCCTATATAGGACTATCTAGCTGTACATGTCTCCTGTATGGCTTGAATGTTATGATAATAATAGGATACCAGCAATTATTAAGGCAACAAAGGGAGTTAATTATAGAATATATTTCAAGGGAGATAATTTTATCTGAAAAAAAAAGAAGTTCGGCACTGTGAGTGATATAGAGAAATATCACACTGATATTTTTCAGTATTTCACCAGTAAGCATAAAATAAATAGAATGTAAGTATTTCTTAATTAAATAAATGAAAACCTTATCTCCAATTTTATAGATAATTTGCTGTACAATATATTGTACTTTAAGTAGTAAATAATCTAATTAAATAATTGAATTCGATTGTTTATTGGTTTTTCTGCCATTAGTGTTTTTATTTTTCTTTATTCAGATATTATTTGATGGTCAAAATGGCATCTGAAGCGTAGCAATAGTATTTTCTATTTCATATATTTTATTTAAGCTCTAATAATTTCGTATTTGTAAATGACTTATAGTTACGTGAATTATATTAATAATGAACTATATCTCGCATATATTTCGATTATTATGTTATATTGTAGTTAACGACCTTATACCTACGCTAGTATTTAAGATATACCTTCATCACACCTGGTTCCCGTCCAGCCGGCGCTGCAACCGAAGACGCAAGAACCGTTCACTTTGTTACAGTTCGCAAGTCCTCCATAACAGTGTGAGCTGCATTGTATCTGGCAATTGTTCCCGTAAAGCCCCTCTTTACATGCTTAATACATGCAAAATAATTCGTTGTGAAACTAATGTAAACAAGAAAATGCGTAGAAAACTAGCGAATGAAACTTAATATGTGATAGTAATCATTAAAGGTAAACTTTTATCACTTACATTTTCTTTTCTTCTAGCTGTTCAACCGAAGGAAAAAGAATCTTGGATGATTTGAAAATTTGTTCTTCCTCCATAACAGTGCGAAATACATTGATTTTGACAAAAGTTTCCGTATTTGTTTTATAAAAATGCTAGAACTGAAAACAATTCAAGTTCTTAAGTTCGAACTACACATTCAGTTTCCTAAACACACTACGCATAGCTTATCTTAACATTGCCATATTCTTTAGTCAGGTTGAACTATATTCAGTTTGCCAATGTTTCCCGTTTAACCCACCTTCAAACTTTAAATAACAAGGAAACATTTGCGAAACTAATGAAAGAAGAAATTGAGAATTAAGGAGTAAGCATGTAATTTGAATAGAGATAGTCTTTGAAAACATACTTTCGTTACACATGTTTCCCGTCCATCCAGCAGAGCAGCCTAAGATGCAAGAACCATTAACTTTGTTGCAATTCGTAAATCCTCCATCACAGTTAGAACTACACTGTGATTGGCAGTTTTCTCCATAAAACCCTTCCGAACATGCTAAAAGCATTAACATAAAAATATGCAAGGAGATATCAAATCCCAAGATTTCTTATTAACAAACAACAACACACTAAGTCTTATAGTTATTTGTCATCAAAAGGTTTATACAGCTAATAATTTTTGTATATATAGAAAATGTTATAAACCTGAAATAATGAAGTAAATCAGTAATAACAAAAAAATGAAGAGAAATGTAAGCTAAAATTTTCTGCTATCAACAAAAATAGATCAGCGTCATTTACAATTTCGATATTGTTCAGTCCAATACAGAGATATTGTGTTCGAATACGAACATTGGTTACAACTGTCGCCAATATAGTCAGGGTTACAACCAGTCGTACAAACGCCGTCCGTGTGTCTGCATGCAGTATTGTCCTTACAGTTGACGCTACACGTAAACTGGCAATCTTGTCCGAACAATCCCACCTCACAGTCTATAATATAATTCAAACCGACTTTCATGAAGTCTCATGGCAGTTAAAATAAAAACCCAGATATATGATATTCATCAAAATGAACATTTTGTAAAACATTCTCTCAAATCAATGAAGTCGTGTTATATGTGATGTTTAAATAAGGAGAAACATCTTACCAAAGAACGGACAAGTATTTTACAAGACACGGCACAAAATAATCAAGCAAGCAGAGTTATAGAAATTACTTTTTAATCTGTTTACTAATAGCGAAAAGGACAATAGCAATACATTTTTGAGTTAGAAAACAAACCATTATCACATATTTCACCGGTGTATCCCGGAACGCAACCATCTGTGCAATAACCATTTGTCCTATTACAGACATATCCTGTCTTGCAGTTCTGGCTGCAATTCAATAAACAGCCTGGTCCGTATGTATCATCATTACATTCTGAAATCATTAAGTTTCATAATCACACTTTGTATAATTAAAGCAAGGATAAAAGTTCAACACGAAACTTTCCATTCAAAGAATGCTGCCGCCGGAACAACACTCCACATGGAAATAGGGTTACAGCCCTGTAAATTTAGACTGATCGTTCCAAGGCGGTGCCCTACTGTATTCCTTTATTTGTGTGTTTATCCTTGTTGTCTCTGTTTTTGTCAATATGAACTTATGTATGTTTATCATGTACAATGATTTGCATGATAAATGCTCTTACTTTAACAGATAAAGAATACGAGCCGTTATTGAGCGCAATAACGCTAACAACAGCAGTATAGCCGCAAGATTTTTTTGAAAAGTATAATGCTATTAACTACACACACCTTTATCACATATATTGCCAAAGAATCCCGGCACGCAACCACCCGTGCAGTAGCCATCTGTCTTTCTACATACAGACCCTGCCTGGCACTTCGGCTACAATCCAATGAACAACCTAATCCATATTTACCGTCATCACATTCTGTATAACGCAAACAATATCTTGCAAGTATTATTATCTTTTCCATGTTTTCCGTAATAATCTATTACCCGTAGCACATAACAATATTACTAAATCAACGATACGTAAGACAGAATTTCACGCTTCTCGTCTTGTGTTCTTAGGAAATGCAAGCTTTGTTCTAGCAGAGGTATGAATATAGTCAAGTGCATTTAATTAAGTAGATAAAATGTTTAATGTTTAATTTGTATCAAATTTCGTTTATCAAATTCCTTGGTAAGATATGACGTTAGAAAAACTGTAGACAAGATATACCTCTGATACATTTAGGGCTCTTATAACCAGGCATACAACCACTAGGACAGTCACCAGATATAACGTCACATGAGTCCTGGTTCGAACAAAAGCCACAAGTCTTCTCGCACTGATCTCCCCATTGAGTTGAATTGCATTCTACAGAATTTATATATATGATTAAAACTTTCCCACAACTTTCACTATGCAATTTTCAATCTGACGACAAATTGGTTTCGGCGTTAGACAATTGTTATGCTACGTTCATCGCATATAAATTAGCCTGCATCACCTATTAAGAATGATGCGTTGCATATCAAATATAGATTTTTGTCGCAAATTAAAACACCTCGAGAAATAATCAGTTGAATGGAACAACATTTTAAGTAAAAAAAGTCATATCAAAACATTACGATGCAAAATAATATTTAAATGAAGTTTATAAAATATGTATTGCTTTAAATTTAATATATTCTTAACAACGTAATATAAAAAGAATAAATACACCAGTTTAAAAGTTTATGATAAGTATAAAGGGCTTACCATTGTTACACGTGCCATTTGCACCTGTCCATCTTCCAAGGCATCCAAATGGGCAGATACCTGACATTCTGTCTGATAGTGTCACTTGTGTCATATTTTGACACTGACACGGTGTAGCACAGTCAAACCCGCAGTCGTAGTCAAGGCAATCTGTATGTTTAGTCAAAACTCAAAAGATACATTTGATAACAGCAAACGTTTCCATATATTATTTCTTATCAACTGCATACTGCACATAAAAAATAACACGATAGTATTCCATGTTTCAAAACTTAAGAAAGAGAATACAAACCTTTCATAATCCTGACTTTATTATTCATAATACAAAATAAAACGAAGTGAATTATCATCAATATACGCATACTTCGTTTTTCAACAGTACTTCAGTTATGCGGGCAGTTAACATAATCAGTGTTCCTGGATTCTGTACCAGTACAAACCTGTTCAAGTAACTGCTAAATTCTCCACATGAATCAGATGTGGAGGACGAAATGACTTCAGACACAATAGCTTGTATCAAATCGTCTGGGATTGAACTTGCGACCCCGCCGTTTGTAGATCTGTCTTCTGTGTATTGAGCTTAGCGGGTGGACTCACAAAATCCAGATTTTATATCCATAATACAAAAAACAAAAAAACAAATGATCATCGATATGCGTACATGTATACAGTAAATTTGAAATTCATTTAACGAGGGTCGTATACATTACCACAAAAAAGCTGAACTTCGCACAGAACTAATCTCCCCAATTTCGGAAGGCTTATATTGAAGGAGTTTGCAGTAATACTGGTCCTGAATTCCGTGACTGGGGGATTGATTCCCTTATCATCATGTACCATTTCCCAATCTGACGAATCGTTGGAAGCCCAGAATTGGTAGGCACGAATATAAACTGATAAAATAACAGTTATGTAAAATATCAGGACTGGTAGTAAAGTTCATAAATTCAACATTATTTCAGTCAATGATTTTAAAATAAGGTGTTTAAACTTTAGCCTGCTGGCGGCAAGTGATTCTGTCCTTGCGACCAGTGCACACCAAGATCAGCCTGCACGAATCATGGGCTGCACTGTTCGCTAGGCAGTAATCTTTTAGTGAACACGCCTTCAAATAATAAATGGTTCTGCCCAAATTGAATGATGGACCAGTCCGTTTTGGAAATTTGGCAGGCTTGTTGTTAATTTACCGCAAACTTTAATTGCTTGACTATTCTGTCGAGGAATTTTCTACCTATAAAACGAACTACACGTGTATTTATAGGTATATACATTGCTTTACCAGCAAATGAAATGATTTAATCAGGAGTCAAGTTATATCTTTGTTCAAGCAGCGATTACCTCCCCTTGTGGTACAGATTTGCGATTTAACTTTTTAACTCTGCAATTTAAATACATAATGAAAGCAAAATTTTTCTTGTGGGAAATTTAAGTACTGTTTTGCGTAATTTCATTTTTAATTGTCTTACCCTTGTATAATTCAAGGATGTCAACGTAGTCAATCTTTTTCATCTTGCCAATGTTTAAAGTCCACCACGGAGTATTAGAGACCCCGGTGGAAGTGCAGCGGTCCCACCTGTCTGTCTTAAATACACCATCAACTGCACTTGATGCCGAGTTGCTATCGCTGTTTCCAGAACTTTGGGATGCATTCTGTCCAAATGCTAGATTACGACCTGCATATTTGACAAGTTGTTTCAACCGAGACATAATTTGAAAAACCTAATGCACGTGTTACATACAAAACACAAACATAAGTTGTCTAAAACTAAACGCGCAAACATATGAAACGTGCTTGTAAGTAAAACTAGTAAACATGCGGTCGGAAATATATCTTATTTGCATTTCAATTTGTGTTAACACCTCCCACGGAATAGCAGTATGGTAACACTCTTTCTCGGCGCCTGTATGGCGCCAAATAATACATCGACGTGGCGTCAAATTTCCGCGTATTAACAGAAATGTGCACGAGTTTTTTGTATACGAATGTGATTTTCTTTATGCCATCTACACATTTCAGTTGTAAAGCGTTACGTTCACGAAACTTCTTTTTTCCACTATATGCTATTTCCTCCCTTTATTATAGTAAACTTGCCTTAAATATCCAAGAGTTAAAATGAGAGCAAAAACATAAGAGCCGCGCCATGAGAAAACCAACATAGTGGCTTTGCGAACAGCACGGATCCAGACCAGCTTTTGCATCCGCGCAGTCTGGTCAGTATCCATGCTGTTCGCTAACGGTTTCTCTAATTGCAAAAGGCTTTGAAAGCGAACAGCATGGATTCTAACCAGACTGCGCGGATGCGCAGGCTGGTCTGGATCAATGCTGGTCACAAAGCCACTATTTTGGTTTTCTCATGGCGTGGCTCAATTATTAAAAGATGAAGTGTATGAACAGTTACTTTACCTCTATATAGTCTGAAATCACAGAGAACTAGTTGTGTTGCAGGGCTTGCAAGTGTTATTCTAACTTGGTTTCCAACAAGACCTTTGTCGCATCTCACTCTTATGCGCTTATTTGCTGGTATGGTACCATTGCGCTGGAAACACATTTGCGCTCCGGCGGGGTAATAGCTCTTGTCGGTATTTCTCCACCATGGGACATACTCAACAGTAACCATAAACTCTTTGAAGTATTCTGTAGTAAAATGAATTAAAATACATCAAAATAAACACCATTTATTTCATAACGAACTGATAAATTAGATATCACCTTCCATATGTTTGAAAGTATATTTGAACTACCTCGTGCACGGTACATTCTTTGAAACTGCTGGTAATTGTAGTTATATTGTAGCGTTAAATTAATAATCACCTTTGTAATCTAGTTAGATATTTTTCTGAAAATAATCTTATCCCAATCTAAAAGGTTCATCAATGTATTCCCTGTTTCACATATTCAAAGCCGGTGTGGTACTTTTGTAGTAAGTTTAAGTAAATGCAAAGTGTCCGTGCAGTAAACATGTAAATGTTAACATTCAAAGGCAATATTATATCTTATGTTATGTAATTCCAATGTTAAACGTTCAAAGGTCTTATGGTACGTTAACATATTTTATAATGTTACTATTGATCCAATTTGTTGTGAATTTATATAATAGTTATAAGAATACATCAAAATTGATCTGAGCGAGTCATTGGTCCAGGATTAAGATGTCATGCTCTTCAGAAGACGGCTAAGAACCAACATTTGAAAGTGACTTCATTTTCTATAAACAGTTTAATATATAAAAGAAAATCATCATAGGGAAAAACTATCTACGTTTACATCGTACATGCAAATACTACGGGAAAAACAATTATAATAAATGTTTAATGAAGGATAGCAAGTTTTTTTTGAAATTATATACCACAAGGAAAACACTTGATATTTACTTGTGTAAAAGGTTACAGCTGTAACCAAAGTAAACTGGTTTATTTACAGATCATATAACAATTAATCTCGCTGTGTGTATGTAGTTCAGAGGTGGAGAATATATTTCATAACGATAATGAAACTCTTATAAAATATGATGTTCAAAAGAGGTTTGGTATATCATGTTATGTAAAAATCTAATAAAGCTTACACACCTAAACCATCATCATTTGTTAACAATTCTAGCTCAGCAACAGTCACGTTTTTCGGAAGCCATAATTTCCACCACGGACTAACTGTCCTGCGTGAGGTTGCATAGTTTGTGTAGCTACAGGTTGATAAGTCTCGGTCATTTGCTAAGAGAGAATACAAATTCTTAGGTAGGTTGTCTGTATGCCGAGACAGCTCTTCTATGGCTATGTTTTCTGAAAATGTGGAATGTGCATGACGATATTGCATAAATAACAAAATATTCTTTACTAAAGCGTAGATCTAGCGTCTAGTACTCTTATTAAAAAAATAGTCATTGAACAGTTCATTTGTTTCTAGCTTTGGAACTACCACCTAGTACTTTGTGTGAATGTTAAATGTCAATTTCACGGATCACTTTAACAATAAATTCCTTTCAAGCCATACAGTGTATGAACAGACTCAGTCATACCGTATATACCTCCAACGAATATTCTTATAAATTTTGTTGAGACACTGTGATTATTGCAAGTAGGTATACATACTGTATTGACAAGCAGGTCCTACCCAGTCAAAGCCACAGCCAGATTGGCATTCTCCAGTCACAAAGTCGCACTGCTCGTTGTCCATACAGTGACACATAAAGTCACAGTTGCTTCCAAAACGATAAACACCACTTTTGTCTTGGTTGCAGTCCGCATCTATATGAGGTTATTCTTACATCGGTTATATGAATATAAAGGGATATTATCCATTTAAGTTATGTGTTTTCTTAGTTTCACGGTTAAACATGTGAATTTCATGATACTTTCAGCTTTATACATATGAAGCTGTTTCAAAAGATTCGTTAAATAGGAAAATAGCAACAGTAGTAAGACGTAGCAAAAAAAACACGTGAAATTGGCAGTAGCAAACATATGAAAGTGGTAGTAGCAGTAGCAGCAGTTGCAATAGAAAAATCGTGCAGTTGGCAATAGCACTAACAGTAGTAGCAGTACCAAAATGTAAAATAGGCAGTAGCAGTAGTGGTTATAGCAAAAATGTGAAATTGACAGTAGCAGTAGCAGCACAGAAATAAGAAGTAGCAGTATCAGCAACATCAAAAACGTGAAACTGGCAGTAGTAGTGGCAGCAGTGGCAAAAATGAGATATTGTCAGGAGAACAGCAGTATAAACTTCCACTTGACTTTCCATTCCTTCCAACAATATATGAAAATAGATAGAGCACTTCAATGCCGCTGTTTGAAACATTGAACACACTTCATCACAACCTTGCTCTTCACCCCTATTTTTATCTTTTACATTACTAACAACTTTTCCTTTCCCTTTTATATTGGCCCGTTTTTCTTTTATTTTCTACTAACAATCTTTGTGGATTGACGTCCATGAAAGTGTCTACGTCCCTGTAAAGGGTTAGACAATATTGGAAGACAGACAGACAGACAGACAGTATCTGTAGCAATACTTTGAAGTTGACAGAAGCAACGGTAGCAGTAGAAATAAATTAGATTGGCAGCATTAGCAGAGCAATAGCAGCAGAACAAAACGCAGTATCAGCAAAAGCAGGAGCAATAGAAAAAGCATGAAATTGGCAGTAGCAGTAGTAAAATTGGCAGTAGAGTTATTAGCACTGTAACAACAGTAGTACTAGAAGAAGAAATAGTAGCAGTAGAGAAATAATGAAATTGGTAATAGCGGTAGCAGAAGTAGCAGTAACAACCACATGAAATTGGCAGTAAGAGTAGTATCAGTAACAGTTTAAGAATAAGCAGTAGCAGTAGCAACATTTTGAAATTGGCAGAAGCAGTAGCAGAAGTAGCAGTATTAAAAATGAAAGCTTGGCAGTAGCAGTAGCTGATACTATTTTTACTAATTCTGTTTCTACTGCTATGACCAATTTCAAGATTTTTCCACTGCTATAGCTGCTACTGCTTATTCTAGCAAAGCTATTACTACTACAAATTTCACATTTTTTGCCACAGGTGCTTTGCGACTAGATTTAAAGCCGCAATATTGCCTACCCACCGTGATTTGATCGATATTTTTCTTAATAGTATTTGAATTTCTTAACAGATATAGGCACCAAACAACTCACAACTCTCTACTTAAATGCTACTTTGAAATATTCAGAATTTGCTAATTACACGAAAATTTACGAGGCAGTTTTCTTGCCTTATTTCCAACCAACGGAAATGGATTAGGCCCGCGCACGTAGGGAACCTCGGTCGTTCTGCCTGTTTCGCAGAATATGTCGTTATCATTGCCAAACAATTGTTACTTTGCTCTACACATTTCACACACAAACCATTCCTTTTGCATTGTTTAAAGTAGTAGTGTGTAAATAAGTTTAATTCAAAAACATATATTGCGTTTTACTCGACCTGACGGGGCGGAGTCAATCTCTGGCTTATGCAAATAATGGTAATTCAAAAAACGAGCAAAACAGGTAGAGGTACAGTGGTTACAGTGTAAGGTAGATGGCCAGTGAATAAGAAATCAGGTTGCCGGATATATTACACATCCTGCACAATAATGCAGTGGACGTCACGAAACCACGTCCCGCTAGGTAGATTAAAATGCACTAGATTTAGTCAAAAATAAATAGAAATTCATTCTTTTGTTGGCATGTGATTTCTATTTACAAAACTTTAGTTAACATTAGTCGTATTGGTAAGCCAGTGAGTCCGTTCGTTTCATCCAAGTCGGGATACGTTGGTCACGTGAGCGTAAAGAACGAAAAACACTTTTTTTTAAATAAACGAACAATCCGGGATGCGTCGACCGCGTGAAAGTCTAGTTAAAGTTACAAAATTCTAATTTGTTATGATTTTCTTTTGTGGCTTGTTCTAAACAAGTTAGCGAAATATTTAATTTAGTATGATTTTACCTTTACTGGTACTAACTACAATTTTCCAAATGTTTCCCCGTATCTATATCGCGAAAATAAAGCCCATCTCGCAAGGCCGGCATTCGTCGGTGTACGCCAGATAGATCACGGCAGTGCTGGGTTGTAAAATGAATGTCTATTCCGCTGCAAGCGCCGCAAATGTGGAACGAATTGACCAATGTCACATTACCGCTATCGGATCTGAATATTAAACTTTAAACTAAAAAGTAATACTTTCAACAAAAACAAAGAGTAATTGGTTTTAACGTCTAGAAACTATGCTACACTTTTGTAACATTATGGATTTGAACTTGTAAACATGTCGAATATAATGGGTAGATGGTCAGAGATAAAACATTTTTTTCTTCAGCTGATTATATTCAAAACCTTAAAAATAAAGATCATAGACAATAAAAAATGTTGTGTCACCTCTGTCATTATCAGATTATACAAATATTCTACATATCCACATAACAAGCCCAATTTGTTTTTGACCTACTAGTGGTGTACCATGTCTCGGTTCGATTGCCATTTACACAAAGAAGATGTTCAAGCATTGTTTACTCTGCGAAAGACATTGACGCGCGGACCATAAAGAGAGCATTATGACGTCAATTATGAGGTCAGATTGCCACATGATGTCCAGTTCATTACTACTCGGATAGATAAAGCCCAGCATTATTTTTATTAAAATATTTCAATATACATTTGGCAATGAAAACAACCGGGCCTTGTGATTTGTCGCCTAATTTAGCACGGTTCATCGTTCAGATGCTTAGATATTAAACCACTGACTCGCGCTAACGCCCTCTTGGTTTAATTCCTGCTCATCTGACCTACGAACCGTAATGAATTAGACAACAGACCACACGAAGGTCTTGATTATTTGTTCATTATATACGAAAATAGGTCATTTGCACTTGAATAGAATAAAGCATAAAGTGATATATTATGGAGCACTTAAAGTCCGACGCTATGTACATGTTTAACCAAACTTCTAAGCAGTGATTTCCGTTGCCGCTACGCTCTCGTCAATGAGTGCGTAGCGGCAAGGGAGATCACTGCGTTGGAGTTTGGTGTTTAAGGCTATATACCAATAAAAGAAACTGTTCTTTGTTTTATATAAAATTCAGCTACTTCAGAACAATTTTGTTACAGTTTCTAGATTTTCACTCTGCCGTAGAGCTATTTTCCACAAGATATCCATACATTTGCTTCAAGAAAACGAAAAGAAAAAGGGGTGTTGAATAGTATGCAGTGAAATGCAAGTCAACTGAAGTCAGGTACCCTCATATTGCCGCATTTCAGAAAGCGGTCCGCAGAATAAACACCCTACTTTCGTTTTCAAGTAAACAACTCGAAAACATGCGAATATTAACATGAAAAGTGTCCTATTTTATGTAAAATTCATTCCACGAGTGAAATAATACCCATTTGGCCTCCGATTTACGCGCAAATGCGCGAAAAATGGAAAAATTAGGATCTATTTATTAGGGACTTCTTTCTACACCACGGAAGCACATTTTTGACCGAATTACTGCATTATAACCTTAACATGAAAAAGAGCGCTATACAAATCTGGTAAGATGTTAAAATGTATTACATCAATCTGTTTAAAGCTATATTGAACTCTTTTTATTTTTTTCGCTCAAAATGAACTTTTACCAGTCCGAAAATTATGCTTACAACTGCTCGGCCTAGTGAACAAAGTCGTTCTACATTATTTTTAAGTTAAAAATATTTTTGTAATCTTTGACATTGTTTTGAAAAAGTAAACAAAAGGTCGCCCTTAGTAATGCGACGATTCAAGGTCAGTGAAGCGAGCGGCAGTGTTACCTGTATCATTATTTACATAAGCGACGTTATTTTTCGTGACGTAACTGATTGAGGCATTATTTATCATTCTCCTGAAGATATTTGACAATAATGAAACGGATTGTACTAAACATTATTAAACCATATAACACTAAAACGTCATCTCCTTTTATCCGTATTCCTTTTTGTACCTTTTGGATAAAAACATATGTATGATTAGTTTTCAAAACACGAAGCATTTTGCTAATTAATTCATTTTTCATGCGCATAGTTATAAAAGTTCCCACTTTAAGTACATTTATCTAAACATATCTCAATCATGGTGAAAATTGTGCAACACACACAAGTCAAAACTTTTCAGTTGATCTTTTTGTATTTTATACTGTTCAGTTATTTCTTATCACATGTCGTATACGTCACTTCAGAACGGAGAAGAAAATGTCTGTCACGTCAGTTGAGTTTGGTGATATGGAAATCATAATTATAACTGAATTGGTTTGAGAAATGTCAAAATATGAGATGAAACCTCGTTTTCATGCTGAAAGGCGAATTGCTATGCTGTTTAAAGAATGATGTTTAAGGGATTCGCCCTCAAGATTAAAGTTTTCAAAACATATAAAAATGACTGTTGTGTATTACCATTCATTTATCAGTATCATTTAATATCAATTAACCATATGGTAAATCTGGCGTACTAACGCACGTACTGTGAGTTTTACGTCAATAAGGTCGACACAATTTTCTCCTTCTGGCCCAAACAGGGTCTTCTGGGCCAATATCAGATCTCTTACATTTGATTGGTAAATACACTCGGCATGGCTGGATTGAACCAGTTATTCAAACTTAACCCTGTTTTGTCATTTACTACTCTGATCTGCATACAAATTACACATTTAAACTGTTAAACATGTTCAATTTTACCTCTGACTGCTAAAAATTAGCAATATTTAGGCTACAAAAATACAGTTTTTGAAAAAAATACACCCAAAACATTGAACATGTGATATTTTTGTGTTTTAGCGAAATTGCAATATTTTATTTTCATTTTCTATCAAATTCTAATCAAAGTAGCCCATTTCCATCCTCATCTTTTTACCAAGGATCCCTTATAGGTTACAACACACTAAATAGCTGTATAAAACTGACATATTTCCGATGGCTGCAGCACACATCAGGATCCAATTTAAATATCTGTAATTTACATTTTCTTGAAGATTATTGTCAGTGCTGAATAGAGATCAAAAGAAAGGTTAGGGCCATTTTGGTGCAAGAAAAATATTTTCAGTCAAACACACAAACTGCAAAATCAGCTAAAAATGAGACCCAAAATTGTAGTGGTGGTGTATGACCTAAGATTCCATGACAAAGTCTGTAATGCTGTCATTTCATTATGAAAATGCTTCCAAAATGTCAAGCATAGATTTGTCATGTGATTTCAGCAAAAAATTGCAAAGAAAATAAGGAAACTTGCTCTACAGAGCAACGAGGACTATTTGAATCCGCCATTAAGATATAATATACCATTTTTTCGCGCCATTTTCCTACTTTCCTACTTCGCGTCTGTATGCTTTCATAGTAAAACAAGAAATATCTTTAAAAATGATGGTCGGCGAATTGTAATAAGGAAAGAAGTTTATAAATTTTTCATCTAACATTCATCTTTCATCTAACATTTTTTAAATTGCAAAACTAAACACCGCACTTTAACAATTTAAATGGTTCTCTTAATTTTTCGCAAAGGTTTCGTAGGGTTGCAATTTTGTTTCGTTTATCCTTAGACGAATAATTACAGCAGTAGTTTGATGAAGATTCATGAAGCGGTTCCTGAGAAGAGGTCATTAAACGTGTTTATATTTTTAGCTAAATTGGTCCCTATCCCCATTTGTAACAAAATAGCAGGAGAACTTGCGATATTGTTACACAAAATCCATTACATTTTAGTGGTTAATGCGAAGAAAGGCAAATCTACTTTTAGCTATAGTGGTCCCTAATAGGGCCCAAGTTTCTATATAAATAAATTTGGAAGAGGACCTTATAATGATGCTACAGACCAAGTATGACAAAGATCCACCAAGCTGTTCATGAGACGCTGTATAAAAGTATTTCTAGTTTTAGCTCTAGCAGCCCCTAAAAGGGGTTAAATGTCCCAGCTGAACAAAGTTGGCTGCGGGCCTAATAAAGATGCTACAAATCAATGGTTAGAATACATGAGAAAAAATCAGTTAAAGGATTTTTTTATTTATTATTTTTATTTATTTCTAAAATAGGCCAACTGATCCCGCTTTAACAAATGCACATTCGCTATTCATGAATCTTTGGACAATGACGTCACACCTATAAAAAAGTGAAGGTCAAGCAAAACATACAATTGTAATTATTTCAATATTTGTGTTTCATAAGCAAAGTTTGACCGTAGTCATATCACATAGATAAACTGTATGCAGCGTACCTTCATTTCAGTGTAATGAGATTCAGTTATTATATAGCATATATATAATAAAACAGATTTCAACTGAGTTCAATATTTGCATACCATACTAAAGAAAAATATTCATATATAATAAATCAGTTAAATAATTTATAACAAATATATCAAAGCAAACAAGTACTCATTTTAATATGCAATCTGAATAAGTCACAAAAGCAAGAAACCTTTTCATATACAGACAACCATTGTAACAAGGAAAATCTTTTAAAAAGCACTTCTCTACATAAAAGACTCTTATCACACCCTTATTCATGTGATACGCAGACCGTATTCAGCTCTTTCTTTAATTTGATATATGTTGGTATTTGAACAGGTTTTATCATATTTATTAAACTTACTTATCATTTTGAGATATATCAATATTCTTGCTAAATATACTGAGCCAAAGTTAGCTTTAAAACTGCGAACAGCGTCGTTTAGGATAAACGCTTTGTCTACATTTCACTCAGCGTAGCACAATCAACAGAGTGAGAGAAATTGACACTCCCGTCCAATCAGGCAGAGTGTTGCATAAAGCTTCCATTTTGATAAATTATCTATAATGCGTTATCAAGTAGTTTGATTTGCAAACAGAAGTCACGTGGCATAGGTAACGAAAACGAATTTAGACGGCGTCGCCGAAAAAAGGCACACTCTTGAATTTTCAAGGTTTCGTACACACCTACATAACCTGACAGATATTATTTGTTTAACGAATACAGATGGCGAGTCATTTAGTCAACAGTGACATGTCAAAATTAATTTAACTAATGAAAACGGAAATGATCTGATACATATGCTCCCATCAGTCTTGTTGAATAAATGGATATGAATAATTAAGACTGTCGATGAATTTAAATTGTGCTGGCCGGGGGATTTAGTATCAGGTATAACAGGTATGTATGTGCCTTGTCAAATTGAACCAGATGTTGCGTTTACTCAGTCGTGGAAGGGTTCACGATTGAAACTTCATGAACTTAACATTTTGCAGCAATGTTTTTCATCACGTAGAAGACAAGTTGTACATAAATTGCATAACCAACGAGTTAGAAAGACAGTGGTTTTAATATATTTTACTGACAACGAGAAGAGAACGTTTTGTAAACAGTTATTGCTTAGGAAGCACTCAAGCATGTTCGTTTACTTTTTAATAACTACTAGCAAAAGAAAAAAAAACAATTTTTAAATTCAAAAAGTGTCAAAGAGATAAGTAGAACGTTCAAATCCGGGTTCGAGCGATCCGCACATTGAAGCATTCAGTGAAAAGTCCGGAGGCCGCATGAACTACTAGCAAGCTGGGAGTTCGAGTGATGTTTCACTACTATATTTAAATTAAAATCTCGTTCTCGCGAGACTGAAAAGTTACGTCTAATCAAAAATCAGAATGTCTTACAACAACAACAACAACAACATTACCTTTATTAAACTCAAATCACAAAGTGACACAAGAGTATACATGTTGGCTGATAAATACACGCTAACATGAAGCTGTACATCAGAAGGCTAAAACAAATATCCATTGCTGAAACCATTTTATAACTAATGTCATATCCTTAGTGTTTACAAGAAGCCTTTATGATTCTCGTTATATAATATATATCTATTGTTAGTATTGCCTCAGAACAAATGCATCGGAAACATTACCATAGTTCATTTAAAGTAGTATCTATATATAAGGTATGTAGGTGTTGTTTATATATCTTATGACTTTGTTAAAATGCAATGTTTATATATATTTCAGTTGTTTATATTGTTTTCAAAACAAAAAGCAAAGTGCTAATGCAGCAAAATAGAGAAAAAACACGACTTTTTTGCACTATAACTACCTTGGTATATTCGGACTTTTCAAGATTTTGAAACTGTCTTTTTATCAAAACGTTTTTGAAAGTTTGAAATAAATGGGACATGTTCTTGTAGTATAAATAACGATAAAAGAAACAGAGTTACTTTGACTCAAACTAAATCGAACAGCAAAAGAAACTATCCAGTTTTATAACTGGGGTATTTTTTTATTAAAAAGCTTTAATTTATCAATCACTTGTGTTTTTCATATCACATTACACTTGAAGAACTTCACTTGTAAAATTTTAAAAAAATCAATCAACCGTGAAGTCAGATTCCCACAATAGCCGTTTTGCACGAAATTTACGTGCGCCTGTAATTAAAAATTTTCTTTGTGAAATTTTATTGTCATTGGAAATATTGATCATTGACTAACTCGAAAAACAGCAAAAAGTTTAAAAAATATTGTTGATTGCACCACAAGACTGAATCAAATTTAGCGCGAGCGCCCAATTTGGATGTTACAATGCAACTGACGCGCAGAAGATATAGCCTTTCAAACGGCTATTGTGGGACTACTGACTTCACGGTTGATTATTTTTTTTTTTAATTTATCAAGTGAAGATCTTCAAATGTAATTTTGGTATGAAGAAACAATTCAGATTTGAAAAATTATCTTTTTATTTCAAAATATACCAGTTATACATGATAGTTTCTTTTGCTGTTCAGTATAATTTCAGTGTAAGAGAAATGAAAATAACGGAAATTCAGTTCAAATTTATTGATACATGAAGCTTCTACATATCTGCAAAATTTATCCGAGTTTCGTGTGCTTACACTATTTAAGTCGATTTGCCGTATTATGCTTTTTTACACTTGAAATAATGAATATTTAAGATGTTTGTATACTTTTCCTTAGATTTTTATACAACTGATGTACACTATTACCAAAGAATGCTGAAACTCAAAGCAAGAACATTTCACTAGGTGGCAACACTCAATACTGAGTTATAATATATCACGTCAGAACATGAATTTCCCCTAACTTGTCCGCGGAAGGCGACGATTTTATTGTTTCAGATATTTATTACTTTAAAAGCATGCAATACAAATGTAAAACGAAAATACAAAACTGTAAATAAACTCTGATTATATAGTTACCATCTGTATATTGAGAACAAAATGTAAGTGTAGATTTCCCGGAAGCACAGAACACCCCAAACACAGTCATAGAGCCATGCATCGCAAAGTCGGCCCACAATTAAAAGAAGCTGTAACGGAAAAAATTGTACACGGGTTGCTTCAAAACTCCAAAAACAAGTACATTATAGATATATGCCAAATACAGAAAAAATAGGGTGGGTGGTAAGGGGTAGATAAAAGGGTCGGCTGTTGGGGGAAGTGGGGGAAGGGGGAGCAAGGATGAATATTCAACAGGAAAAGTCACGTTCCTTAAACGCAGTATTCCTACAACATCGCAGATACGCACAAAAGACAAATACTCCCCCCCCCCCCACCCCTCAACACACACACAACTAACACACAGAGAAAAACTGACAAGTAAGAAAAAACAACACTGTAGTGCACCGCCCAAGACAAACACACACTTACACGCACACATTCACATACATAAGCAGGAAAAAAAAACAGTCGGGCACCACCCAAGGACGGACGTCGGACAAAATAATGGTGGGCACGATAACTTACTTGTGGTAAATAGAGAGGCAGCAAAAGCAAGGAAGCGTAAATGCAAGGGAAAGGGATGGGATGGGGCGAGGGGGGTAATAGGGGTAGTGAGGAGAAAGAGAAAAGAAACACTAACAAGAAAGAAGGAAACTTACGCAACACAAAGTACGAGACGGACAGAAAACAAGTCTAAAATAGGAACACCGCCTTGGAACGGTCAGTAACTTATGAAAAGGAAACTGGGGGTTTAAACGCGTTTAGGGCATCCACTCTATCCGTCCGTTTTTGTATGATTTAGGAGAAAAGCATCAAGGAGTCTTACACTTTATTAGTAATCGCACCATCAAATAGGAAAGCGTTGCGATCAACTGAAGAGGGGTCAATCACCAAACATGCACTGTGCTTCACGATTTTCGTATTGTATCCTCTTTTGAAAAATTGTTTGACACATTTTACAAATATTTGATTAAATAAGCATTATGTTTAAGTTTTCGAATTTTAAAAACTACATCTACATAGCATACCGGGTGTGTAAGACCAAGTTTTAGAAGTATTATAAGGTTTGTGTTATATTTCTTTAAAAGTTCGGACGATCTGTAGTAAAATTTAGTGAAAACCTTCCGTAGTGTATAATTATCGGTAACCCTGTTGTAATAATTATTTGGTAATATGTAGATTTCTATCATTAAAATCCTCTTACTTTGAGCAAGCTCATGCAAAGTTGCGAAATATAGACACCGTACTCTCCTCCGTACACTTTCAATAGCCAAATATATTACTACGTAACTATAAATTAGTTCGCAAAGTTAAACCAATAATCTAAAATGATTAAACAAAAAGGCCAATACAATACATCAGTCACAAAAAAAGTACATCAGTAGATAAAAATAATAGAGTAAAAATAAAACTGCTAAATCCTCCTTAAAAAGAAAACCATGACTTTACAAAAATAAGAGCTTTGTTACATGCGCTGGCAGATCAAGGATAAAAATAAAACGACAATGATAACAAATATTATCATAAAGAGATAAATTGATACTAGTATGTACATTTTATCAGTACTTTTTATTGTAAGAGTGCTAATATACATGTATCACTTATAGGTACGAAGGTAGTAATTCGCTGGATGTCCACTCGAATGTTGTCCCAATTAATATACAACGTCATTTTCCCGCCCAGTAAAGGCCATTTTCATGCCAGATGAAAGCTTTAATGTCTGCGAATGAAGTTACATCGAAGCTGTTGGGTAAAATGAAGGTGAAAGTAAGTATTTCCTGATCTCTACTTTCGCCATTTTATCGTTTTCATCACGTGTCTCAGTCACGTGGCCATGATTTCATTGCATTATAGTAAACGCCATATCTTTTTGGTATGTTTTGAATGCCTTATGACAGACCTTCAACACAAGGGTAGAAGTGAAAGGCTAGAAATGCTGATAAAACATGTTATAAATTGATATTTATATAGAAAATAGCAGTGGAGGCATTTAATACATTCTAACCTATACTCGATGACAATGATTGTCAAATCTGAACACAACGTCACAAGCGTAGAGACTAGCACGACCTCAGGATCACAAGTTAAACGTTTGCACCAGGTATGTTTAACTTAATATGAATAAAGATCACCTTTGAATAAAAACACATTTCGGCTTTCCTGTGCACGGTTTTATAGATTTTTAAATTGGTTTTGTAAATAGTTACGTTCTTCATATCATGTAAAATTGTGATGTTTGACAACGAAGTTTCTGTAGTTGTAAAGTTCACAGTTCCTTCAGTAACTATTAAGTGGTTGGTGAGTAATGTCCCTTTATAGTTGACACATTTACAATCACTAATCGTAACACGTAACGGCATTGTTTAAGAAATGGGATGTAGTTTGTTTTTTGTAGCTTTTATGGCACTGAAATAAACGGAAGGTGAAATAGATTATTATATTTAACAGTGCATCACCTTATTTACACGATGAAATCAATTTCGGTTATGCTTTTCTAAATAGCTAAAGAACAAAAGATAACAAATAATTTATTTGCCTGAAATATTACCAGTTATCAAAACATATAAGAAAAGTTAAATTACAACAAAACATGTACTAATATTATGTCACAATGTGACAAAACAACGTTTGAAGACACCTGCGATTTGTAAACACTAATAAAAAATGAATTTACATAAAGGTTAACGCTACCTTTTTTGAAGCTTGGAATAACTCTCTAGCTGTGCACTAATTCCTGCAAGTAAATGATTTTATTTTTTTAGTCTGAGTTGCATTTGTCATTTTAAAAGTTCTGCTAACTATTGTAATAGCCCAAATCGGAAGTAGTCATTTTCAAACTATTTAGTTTTGAAATAATGTTACATTTCTATTAAGTCAGCTGCATCCAAAATTATCATTTGTAACAACATTTATAAAAACTTATCGCAATAAGGAATCAGAATTTAACTGTAGGATATGTTTATAAGTGAAACAACATCCAACATTTTTTAAATTTCATGTAACAATTTCTAGAACCAAACCACCTGACAAAAGTGCAGTTCAGCAAAATATGTAAAGTATGTAATAATGTTCATCAAAAACAGCTTTGTATTTATAGTTACGCTGGTTTTATAGCCCTTTCGTATCGTATGTGCTAACATTTTGTAACGAACTGGCATGGCTATAACGTCACGTAAAGCTTGGCTATTAAATAGGTCAAAATTCTCGACTGGTTACGATGGTTTGCATACGTCGTATCGTCATATGAGACATGTTTTTTTCTGGGCGTTACGCACGAAAAGTGTATTTTGTGACACGAAATAAAAACACAATAGGGGAGATCTACTGAATACTGGCTATCTTTCTATAAAGTTTGACATCTGTAGAAAACAATTAATTTCAAATCACTGTAACCTTGACCATTGATCTACCGACCCCTAAAATAATAGGGGTCATCTACTGACCGCAGACAGTCATTCCGTAAGTTTTGGCAGTTAAGCTAATGCATGCAACAACAATTGATGGGAAACTGTTTTCGGTCTGATGGTCACTGTGACTTTCACCTTTGACCTACTGATCCTTAAACTAACAGAAGCCATTTACAGGTAGTCGTATGAAGTTTGACAACTGAGGGTCGTAGCATTTCTTAATCACTGATAAGAAACCGTGTTCAATCGGAACGCTACTATGACCTTGACCTTTGACCTTCTGACTTCCAAAACAGTAGGGGTCATCTAGTAACGAGGCAATCATCCTATTAAGCATCTTTTTTAGTATTTAGTAACTGGTCGGAAACCAAATGATCAAAAGACGGATGAACCGACCGACAGACAGACAAAGAGCACACTTCTTCGAAGGGACATAACTAGAAGATATCGCAGTTAAGTATTCTCTGCTTGTGTACAGAAAACATGGATATGTTTAAAGTATACGCGGAGGCCTTATGTCCAGCCTTATACACTTTATACCCAGAGGTTAACCGTTAGTATAGAAAATGATAAATTTCACTATGCCGATCGTATACTCTTTTTTAAAACCACTGTCATGACAAAACTTTAATATCGTTAATCCATCTAAGTTTTATTGTTTGGAAAGCCCTTCTTACCTTGCTTTCTTGAACTGAAATTAGAAATATAAACGTTAAAGTAATTATTTTAATGAACAGTGTACTTAACCATGTTAACTATAAGTGGTATACATGTGAAGGTCAGAATCAATTAATGTCTTTTAAACAATTATTTATACATGTATATGAAAAAAAAACAGTATTTTCCTCTCATCAGTTATCATTTCTGTATGATCATGATGACTTAGTATTTACATTCACTATCATGTAATTTGTATTATATATATGATAAGCAAAAAGGGTGTATTTTCGTATAAACAATGTTGGTAAAATAATATAAAAGATGACTCTTTCCGCGAGATTGCACGAGCAATCTGAAACGACAAAGATCAAAACTGAATCGACACGAATATATATGCTTTTTTACCGTATTTAACATTATTTAAGACAAATGCCAGGAACTATATGATTAACGGAAGTCAAATTTCTATTGAACTGGGGTGTGTCTTTCCGACTGTTCTGTGTCCTGATATTTATTTTCGGATACTCGTTGAAAAAAAAAACAACATTGTTAGTACGCTACTGTAAAAATGTAAGGATTGAACGATATTTTCTCTGCCATTATACGGGTATACTATAAAAGATAAAATGCAAGGGTACAGAGCACCCCACATACAGCCATAGAGTCATATTGGGAATTACGTGGATTTGCAAAAGGTCCCAATGTGGTTTATACCCATATAAACGCACATAAATGGAAGTTAATTCTTAAATAGATACCCAAACGCGTTTTTAATTACATTGACTTAATTCATTTATCAATTACTAAATTTAAAATTTAAAATAAAAAGTATCAATTTCAAAAGAGATAACAACAGAATAATATTACAGTGTATCAAGTTCCATATAACCCTCAAGTTCTTGGTCCGGTTCAGGATCGGTCTCTGAAATTTATTTACAAAATACAATAAGTAATAGTACTTATACCAGAGCATTAAATATTGATATTGTATTGGTATCATTTTTATGGAATTGAATTCCGATTGCATACAGGTCTAGCATTTACTGAGTATTAAGTCAACATGATAAGCTTTAAGTCTTCTGATCAATCATTTTTGTGATTATATTCAATATTGATACATATTAGTGTTGTTTTTGTAGGGTTTAAGGTAAGTAAGTAGTGTTTAAACAACAAGAGCTCTCCGTAAGACAGTCCATGCTCGACTATTTGAATTGTTGTCCCAGAAGCAGGAATATTACCCTAAATGTTAAAAAAAAATCTATAGAGTTTCAATCCAGTGTCTGCATTAGTTTTGGAGATAGTAGCTTGCATGCAAAACTTTAACCAGAAGTTTTAAGTTCAAAAGGGGACATAAATTGGCCCACCTGCCTGTCAGAGTAACGGTACTTGATGCTGTCACCTACTTTTATATCCACATATGATCTAATGCTGTTTATATGTATATGATACGGAAATATGCCTCAAAATTATTTTGTATGATAAAGTAATTATCTAAACGAGTACTTATTTAATATCAGTTTACAAATGTTCTAACCTAAACATACTTTTCGGCCTAAGATTAGTATTGTAATATACATCAAGCACCCTCTTTTTAAGTCTGTTCAACTGTCCTGGTCGGGTCTGATCTGCCTGTTTTTTTCCGGAACTGTTCTTCGAAGTATCACTGCTGAAAAAAAAGAATGTTTGAAAGTTGTGGACTGAATCTGATAGTATGACAGTGAAAATACCAAGCTAGCATAACATTGCTGTTATAGTCATTTTCAATGGGTATTCGGAAAGGAGAAAACCAGTCTTAATAAGAGAATGATCACGTGCTTTTAAAACACTTTCTTCTAAGTATGCGCGTTTCATGGCGAAACGATAACTCATTAAGGCTTTATTACACCGACAAAATTGTCATTTAATTAGGCTTTGTACACATGTTATGTAGACCAGCCAATCCGTCGGTTTTCTGCAGATGCTGTAACACGAAAAAACATATGGTGTCATTTCGTCGGCACGTAACGCAGTTTAAACACGAAAGAATATGAATTATAAGATATCGGAACTAAAATACGATTTAGAAAAAAATAAAACGGCATAAGTCATATATACGACCTTTTATTATCAGCGCTCAATGAATGGGGTCACACACGTGATTTTACATTCAGGTTATGACCTTTCGAAGATAGTTCCCGAAAATGTATAGGTCATAATTCACAGATATTTGTTGTTAAGGGCGAACTCCTTTCAACACCAAGAACGATGTTTTGTTTCGATATGGCGTCAATAGTTCGAAATTAAAAAGATATTTGCTCATTGGATTAAGTTAATTAATATTTTTAGTCATGCTCTAACATTCTACTGGAATAGTGTTCTAAATTATTGTTATTACAATTCAGAAAATAAATCGACTAATCCTCAATATTCAGATGAAGTGAGAAAGTGACAATGTCAAAAAGCTTTTATATTACCTAACTGGAATAACCACTAACATGGAACATACATATAAACGCTTCTCTTTATACATTTCTTGTTTATGATGAAAACCAAACTTAAATATCCTACCTTGTTTGTCTTCTTTTCATAACAAATATGGTGATACAAACACTTCCGACAATTAGAGCAATGGCTCCGATTGATGTTAATGCAACTGCTACAGCTGACATGTAGATACCAGAAGGTTCAGTACAAGATGAAGCTGCAAACATAATCACGAGACTTTCGTTCGCCATGCTCCGTCAGTGATAAACCTATTGCAATTCTATTGTTTCGTTTAATTTTATCATTCTTTTTGTGATTTATTGACATATAGTAAGAACATTTTTGTTCTGTAAAGCAGTATACGGTCCCCGGTGTGGACTCGCGGGATAACCGAAATTCTTACAATGAATAGAAATAAAATAACAATTGATAAAAACTAGACTGCTTGTACATTTTCTAATCTTTGTTGTTGTTGTTGTTGTTTTTTAAATAGAAATCATGATGCACTCATTTTAAACAACTTTTTTGTTTTACACGCTACGCCTAGACATACGTAAAATTACGTCGTATATTTTCGGGATTTGAAAACACTCGCATTTATTTTTAATCTGGAATGTATGGCATGGAAGATTGTACGGCTGTATCAAATTTTATGTCCATGCATTACAGGGTTGCTCACTCAATGACATCAAACAAAAACGCTTTCTCTGTATCTGTATACGAATCAGCTATGAAGAAGATTTATAAGGCAAGTAACTCTTACAGATCACAAACGTTTTATGTATTATTATAGCAAAAAAAAGAAACCAACACCAAAGCTAATGAAACCAAATATTTTGCAAAAGGCTGCAACTTACTAAATAAACATAATAAGACAATTTTTGTAACTATCACTTTTATGATAATCATCTTCACAAATATTGGCATTGAAGTTTATCGTAACATGTACCTCTGTCGCATTTCTTGCCTTCGCCTGTCCATTTGTCTTGACAGCCATTAGTACAGTTCCCAGACATTTTAATTTCTGAATTAGAATTCCTGCAGTGACAAACATCTACACAGTCAAACCCGCACACATCCGGGAGACAATCTGTGAAATCACATAGCAAAGTTTTTTTTATACTTCTCATAGCTAAACATGTGATAATCTACGTACTAGCATAAACAAACTGTATGACACATGACTAATTCTACTTTTGAATTCTGCTAAAGCTTGCTTAAAATGTGTAGAGAAACATTCATTGATACATCAGCTGATTGGTCAATTTTTACACGTTTTATGCTAGAATAGCGTTAGCGAATATAACATCTTCAGAATCACTCGGGAATCGTTGGTACGCTTGCCCTACCGGGCTCGGGCACCAACCAGTACCTCGGAATTCTGCAGATGTTATAACACGAAAACAAACATGTGTTATCTCTACATTATTTCTAATTTTGACGACATAAGTGCGCACTTTTCATTATGAGTAAAACAAATTCAAATTGCTATAAATTATACAATTATGTAATTTAATTTCATTTCTATTAGCAAGGTAAATCGTTGGAGGGCCATGTTTAGACCATTGATCGGATAACCTGTCACATGTTTTCGCGACGTCGAATATTGTCATATAGTGTCTATCATAGAAAGCTTTAATTCGATAAGACAGCCTCTTTCTGTTTCCTTTAATTGACTAATTTAGCCAACATAAATCATGGATCTATGGCTTATTATCTCTTTAAACCTCCGCTATATATCTAAATATATCGTTGATACACGGAGAGAATCATTGTACGCCCGTCACAGCAAATTTCTTTACTCTAGCACCTGTATTTGCAAATGGAATTTTAATTTTGTGGTTGTTTAGTAATATTCTTTTGTTTTTCTAAATCCACATAAAAACTCCTTACCAGGTAGGGATACCTTAAAATACACCTAAAATTTGAAAGTAACATCTATGTTGTACCACAGAAAAGTGGTCTTGGTTTTTCCCTACGGTCAATTATAAAAAAGTTAAATGTAAGTTATTTATAGTAACAACTAAGGGAAGTTAATCTTTAAAAAAAAGATTAAAAAAAATTGTAAGTCCATACATAAATCCTTACCAGGTAGAGATTGGTCAAAATACACCTCAAAATTGGATGTAACATCCATGTTGTACTATAGAAAAGTGGTCTAGATTTTTCCCTACGACTAGTAATGAAAAAGTTACAATATAAGCTATTTATAGTAACAACAAAGTGCAATTATTTTAAAGAAGGGACCTGCGCATGACACTTTGTCTCATGATGGTGTACAATTGTGCCATGTTACATCATGCATGAAGAAGAAATGCTTCGGACAAAGTCATTCTTGTATCTGACCTTTGGCCTCTAAGCGTGACCTTGACCTTAGACCTAGGGACCTGGTTTTTGCGCATGACACTCCGTTTTGTGTTGGTGAACATTTGTGCCAAGTTATATCAAAATCCCTCCATGCATGAAGAAGAAATGCTCCGGACAATGTTTTCATTCTTGTATCCTTTGACCTCTAAGTGTGACATTGACCTTAGACCTAGGGACCTGGTTCTTGCGCATGACACTCCGTCTCATGATGGTGAACAATTGTGCCAAGATTCATCAAAATCCCTCCATGCATGAAGAAGATATGCTCCGGACAAAGTTCTTGTTGAATTTGACATTTGACCTCTAAGTGTGACCTTGACCCTAGGGACCTGTTTCTTGCGCATGACACTCCGACTCATGATGGTGAACAACTGCGCCAAGTTTCATCAAAATCCCTCCATGCATGAAGAAGATATGCTCCGGACAAAGTCTGTGGACGCAGCCCGCCCGCCCATCCGCCCGCCAGGGGCGTTCCCATAATACGTCCCGTTTTTCAAACGGGCGTATAAAAACAGCAAAACAAATGTTACAATGTATCTCGTACAAAAGACAGTAAACGAAATACGATGTTTTCAAATGTTGTATCATAACACCAAATATATTGAACAGAACTTGTAAATTCCTATATTTGTCTAAAACTATCGATGCTTTACCTGGTGTCCTAATGCCTTGTCCCGCCAAAGCAGCTATTGAAAAGGGTTCAATATACCTTACCGTCATTTTCTTTTGAGGAATGCCAGCAGATGAAAACTACACCATACCTCCAAATATTTGGACTTCACAAAGGAGTAGCTGTCTGGTCTCATTTTCAAACGAGATCTTGATAAATCTTGCAACTACATCAACCGTGAAATCAGCCTTGCTGTTCTGCCCTCGTCCTTTATCGTTGTTTACACCAAGCCAAGCTAAAGAATCGTTAGAGGTAAAGAGGTGATATCCATCAATATCTGAAAGGAAAATCGATAAAAATGTTTGATTAATGTCTGAAGCGTGTTGGATTTTTTAATTTGACTCGGTAATTTCTTATCCGTAGGGACCATGGAGTTCATACATATAGTTAGGAGCCTCCGTGACCGGGTGGTTAAGGTCGCTGACTTCAAATCACTTGCCCCTCATCGATGTGGGTTCGAGCCTTACTCGGGGCATTGAATTCTTCATGTGAGGAAGCCATCCAGCTGGCTTACGGAAGCTCGGTGGTTCTACCCAGGTGCCCGCTTGTGATGAAATAATGCGACGGAGGGGCAGCTGGGGTCTTCCTCCACCATCAAAGCTGGGAAGTTGTCATATGACCTATAATTGTGACTGTGCGACGTTAAACCCAACAAAATAAATAAGTAAAATATAAAATAGTTCCGTTTGAAGCGGTTAGAAGAATGATGCATATTTTCAAATTAAAAATATTATTGTTCTGCTAGGTTGTGTTCAATGCCTCCAAAGAATCTTCCTATTTATAGATTTGTTTGCTCATGTAGGCCATATCTCTGATTTTATGAGAAGTTTGATTACAGCTTAAAATCTTTGAAAGAAGAAAATGAAAAAGTAAAAATTCGACAGGTAAGACAAAGGCAAAAATAGAAAGTTACAGGTTCGGTTTGATTAATGTGGCATTATGCGCATCTTACTGCACATAGTGTGTTTTTGGTGAATGTTCTGTAACAGCAGTATTTTCGTTCCTGTGCATTTAACTGTGTTAATCAAACGATAATGCCGCATAAGTTTTCGAAGTTGATGCTTTAGAAATAAAGAAATCGGACTAATAAAATAATAGTTCTTTTCTTCATTCCATGTCCAGAAATGAGACAGTGTTTTGAAGAGTATTGTCCCTTGATTATTAAGCCAAGTTGTTTAAATTTGATTGTTTCCCTTTATACCATTTTAACGCGAGTATCTCTCTTATCTTGATAATCTTGACTTTACACTGTTAATTAGGGGTATTGTAACGACATGGAATGAGCGGCGTTTATACCTTGCCCGAGGCTACTTGCTGTTCTACGCAGTGATCTTCCTTACCTATAGGTAAAGATTTATGTAGTTGAAGGGAAGCAACTCCTGCGTGCAGTTCGACTTTTCCAAAAAGACTGCCCCAGTCAAAATAAGAAAAGTCGTATCTGGAAACTTATTACTTCGTACTGGTAACAGGAAGAGTTTGGTATACAGGGTTGAAAGCTATAATATCCTCCATCCTTTTTACACACACATCTATTTTAGCTGGGTTTTTACTTGAAAAATGCGCATTTTCCCACTTTAAGTGTGAAAATTCTATGATTAGTACATTAGTATACTATTCGTATGAGAGACAAAACTGCTTCACCTTTCGACTGACACTCACAGCAAAATCAAATACATTTGGGGTATTATAAAAGGACTTTGATCTGCAATCTGCAATCATGTTGTATTTAGTTCAAGGAGATTTTGTTATGTCCCACGAGGCGCTTAAGTTAGAGTGTTATCCGGCCTTGTAAAATCCATGAAACCTGAATGCATCATTGTAGATCAAGATACTTTTTAATGAACCTTTTCTACTGTTGCACCAAAATTGCTGTTACGTTAGATAAAAAGACTGAAAATTCATCTGAAACGTGAACTTTATGACGCTTGGAACGTGAAGGCGCCATCATTACGTTATTTGTTACGTCGTATTTGACGACAAAACTAAATCAAGTAGTCCCGCCATTTAACATTTTCCGTATTCGCTGGAAGTAAAATTCAGGTTGTATTTCAAGCACAATATCCGTAGGTACACAATATATAAAGAGAGTATAACTGAATAAGAATACCATTTGTTCCAAATGGAGTGATGAGCACCCGATCGATCTTCATTACATGTGCTAGGTCAACGCTCCACCACGGATCCTTTTCTTTTTGTGTGACACTACAAGCATTCTTGTTGCCTGTTTGTGTAATACCATCTACAGCAGCAGATGCAGATTGTCCTTCTGCATTATGAGAACTCTGTATTGCCCGTCGCCTGTAAGCAATATTCCGCCCTACAATAAGAGTGCAATGTTTGAAGTTGCAGTGTAATATTTGTCTTTTTGATATTGGTCTATCATTGCAAACTGTTGTTCCAGTACCTTCGAGAAATATTGGCGGTGATTATGAACTACTTTTGTGTTTACCCTGCTACCTTATCAGACTACAGCGTCTTCGAAAGTGATGCAACTGTTAGGATGGGTAATCGGGTATATATACATCTCACTAGCCTCATTCCAAACTCATATTAAGTACAAACAATTGGAATTGGCTATATTCGATTTGAAAATAAAGTTAATTCTAACTTGGTCAATCAATTTGCTGTTAAACATCTACGACATTTAGCGTAAATCCCATTTTTGCCTTTAAGAATCCTTGGTCATTTACCTTAAATTTTTACTGTTTACTTAATAGTGAAGCAAACTTGAAAGACAAAAGTGAGTAACAATTTTGTTAATTAATAGAATGTTAACTCTTAGAGTTACCTTCAAATATCCTGAAGTCGCAGATCACAAGCTGGGTCCCAGGTTTTTCTAGCTGTATTCGAACTTGATTCCCCGTTAGAGCTCTATTACATACCACATTAATGACTTTGTCCGATACCTTTCGCTTGTTTTCATAACAAATGTCTTGTATTGGTTGTATATACAAACCATAGGAATCATAATTGTCCAGTTTTGCAAAGTCCTTTGGTACATACTCAACCGTTACTTTAAACTCTGTAAAATGGTCTGAAAGAAACACTTTGTGATGAGTAACGTGTTAAACATTTTGTATCATGTATTGTTTAAATGCTCTTTGACTTACAGGGACATATGTCAGTTCTGCCATTGGTTAATAAATAAAAGAAGATTTGCAGATTCTCATGAGGAAGTGGTCCAGTAAATAATATATTGGCCGACCACTATCGGGATCGTAGGTTCGAATACCACCTTGACCGCGACCAAGAACCTTTTTATATCACTGGGAATATTTGCAATAGTTTCAAGAATCTTTTTAAAGGACATTAAATTTAACCAAGGTTTTTCAAGGTTGACAATGTGGCCGCTACAGACATATATCAACTCGTGCGTAAACAAAAGTTCCACCATCATACCTTTAAAGGTATCAGTAGTTACAAATTCAAGTTCTGTTATAGTGTGATTGTTTGTCAGCCAGATCCTCCAAAATGGTTTGGTACTTCTTGTATTGTCGTTTTTCGGGACTGCGCATGTTGATATATCCCCATCTACTGCAAGACTTGAATTGGAAATTTCATCTAAATGTCGAATAAAAGCATCAACTGCGATGTTCCCTGTAAAAATAAGAGTTTGTATAATTCTGTTATAAAACAAATGCATTTGTTTACCACTTATGGTTATAACTTATGGTTATTAAATGATCAGTCTACCTTAAAATGTGTTATGCGTGACAACTTGTATTGAAAAGGGGGCTAGTGGGCGTGGAAGGTATCTTGCGTTCCACTACCGTCCATGATCAGTCTCACCGAGCCTGAAACATTTTCATTTATGTCGTGTTGGGTGAATCGTAGTTTTCCACATTTTCTATTAATAGGTTATATGAATTATATGTACTAGTAAATGACAGGCAATCAAAAAGTTTCACCTAGCTTGATATGAACAGGCCTGTGTGTTTTCCGTTCTTTAAAAAACTGTATGCGTTTTCAAACACTCGTAAAAGTAAATACACACAGGCGTTTCGCTGCATATACTGAAGATGTATTTTATATGCAAGATATAAAATACATCTTCAGTATATGCAGCGAAACGCAAGGTGTGTGAATTGAAAGTCTTTCAAAAACACCTGTACTGTCAGTGCTTTAAACGTAATTTTGATCAGCTAAATACAACCCAAAGAAAACTTTTGTTTCGCTTACTATACTGACAGCTTGGTCCTGCCCAATATTTGTCACATCCTGAAGGACATTTGCCATTAAAATCATCGCAAGATTCGTTGTTTTTGCAGTGGCACTCAAATCTGCAACCGACTCCAAAAAGGGTTGGCGCACACTGAGCGTCTGAAAAACGAAAGTTTATTTATTACTGAACGCCATACAATCTTGTTTCAGTTAAAAGTTAGCATGTATTTGAAAGCAAAACTATTAGTGCTCGTGCCATGTATACACACTCACCTGCATAGATGAGCGTTTACATTGAATGTCTTTTGTTCCTGACTTCTTTTATACTGGGACAATGTTATCATACTACTTTAACAAATACGCAGCAATTGAATTGAAACGTATTTAAAATACATTTAAAATCTAACATTCACAATTTACTTAAAGGTCCAATACTAAGAAAAGTGAACATTTTAATTTCTTTTAAAAAGCACAGAAACTATTTCATTTTATTGGAAAATGAAAGTTGGTATGTAGAAATTCGAAATAAATCGCAGTATATGTACAATTATTTTTCTATGAAGTATGAAGAAAGTTAAAAAGACCTGGGGGGGGGGGGGGGGGGGGGGGCATTCTGTCGATTCATTGAAATTTCAACATAATACACATACATTTCTTTGAGTTCCAAAGACCTTCTGTAAATTTTGACCTGCCAATCTTCATTATTTAGTGTCTTGCAGAAGTCTATGCACTGGCTATGAAAAAAAATGCCAACTCACTTTCCCTTAGTAATGGACCTTTAAGCCACTTTGAATTTAAATTTCTTTTGCAATATTTGTTTCATTGTACGTATTTTGATCCTGAGATTCTGAAGACTTTATAATACGAAATGAACATGCATAAACGCTATTCTGTCGTAAAATGTGTAGAAACTAATAAATGAATATGTTGTGGCCAAACGTCATTAAATTTCCCTGAAAAGCGCGGGAATGTTTGCGTTGTTTTATCACATTGACGTCATTTCCTTTTGGATTATCCGTTTTGGGGCCGTAATACGTTTACGCGTTGCCACGAAAGTGCATACATAAAAGTGTTTTAACAGCACGTGAGGCTGAAGGTCAGTAATTCAAATCCTTCTTTGTTTCATATATAAAAAACGAAAACTTCAGGTTGTCTTTACGTATCTTTATAGAACATCACTTTCTCCTACACCTATTTTTCATGAAAGTTCTATCACAAATTAACGGAAAAATGAAAAGAAAATAGGCGGTTGAATAGTTCCTAGTGAAATGCCAGTCGGTTGTGGTCCGCTACCCAAAAAATGGCGCATATTTGCTATTGTCCGCGCAATATATACCTACTTCCGGTTTCGATCTGCAAAACTTGCCATGTGGGGTGTATAAACATGAAAACCGTCTCATTTCATGCAGAATGTATTCTGGTAGTAAAAAATTGTGATTAAAGCAATCATTCTACACGAATTTGCGTAAAAAATGGGAAAATTAGGATCTATTTATTATGGACATCTTCCGACTACACCACGGAAGCACATTTTCGACCGAATTACTGACCTTATTCCTTGAGCGCGAGAATTTCTGTGTTAACACACGTTTACGCTCTTATTAAAACACGCCGGGAAAGTGGCAAGAACTGCAGTTTTATGCTAGGATATACAGAAAAAGAAGCATTTTTGCATAAAGTTAGACTTTATTGGGAGAACTTCATGATCATAATATCAGCAGCTTGCTCTTTGAAGTTGTTTTTAGCTCATGAGGAGTTTGCCAGGCATACTTACACGAATTGTGAATGCGCCGATCGAGTGTGATCGAGTCAGTTAAAATACATGAGAGCCTGATCATGCTGCTGTTATAATAACCCTTTTATTACATTCCTCCGCTCATTCTGACTTTATTTCATCACTAAATAATTATAAAGATTTCTGAACTAAACCTGGTCATTACCATGAATGAAAACAGACATGATACGGAATCGGATTTCCACCTAATAGATCTACATTTGTGAATTACGAACCGTCTTTTACAGAATCAAATATTTAATAAAAGACAATTATAACCTCAATAATGGCACTTAACCTAGCTCCCTGGCTGCCTGGTTATCTTTTTTAAATACTGCAAACAATTTATAAGTAAATTATAAGTCTCTAAAATAGCACCTTTTTATAAAAATGTTAATACAGAAACTATGCGAAATCTTACAGTAGGGACAGGAGCAAGTCTAAATGGCTTTTTCATGACCCTCGTAACTATTCATCTCTTAAAAAGTTGACATTAATACATGAACATACACGTAAAATTTTAATGCAGAGTATCAAGTCGCCGGAGAACTGAATTTATCATGTTTTGATAGATCCCATAATTTGCCGCTACCCTCCATTTGGGAATCCTCCAAACCCGTTACAAAGTGGTACACAACAATAATTAAACATATTGTTTCTTATGGGATACGAACTGGTCCAAAACTCTCAGAAACCGCATCTTGCTGTTTAAAAGCGCATCATGCGGTTTATAAACCGCAATATGCGGTGCCTAAAACGCAAGATGCGCTGGAACAGTTTTGAACCGTTTGTGCGTGAAATACTAAACCGCATTATGCGGTTTACCCGGCTTTAACCGGATGCAGTATAGTACGGTAGGGTATTGGTTTTCTATCGACCAATGAGAAAGCTCGTTATTCATTTGAGCGCGATTTGCAAAAGACTGAAAAAAAAAACAAAAAAGAAAACAAACAAAAAACAAAAAAAAAAACAGCCAACTAATATCAAATAATGACAAATTAAAGTAATGGACATCGAAAACTCCCTTGAGCGAGTTCGAGTTGTAATGGGATCGATCAATAGGTCACTAGAAGTGTCACAGTCTCAAGATGCTTTAGACAGCGCCATTGTCCGGTTGGACGCGTTAGTCCCGGATTAGTCCAAATAATTGTACTCGAGAGTTGAATATCGTTATACATTTTTGACCGGTCGATATCCCCCTCCTATAGGTAGCCAACGTGAAATATTAGAATGTAAAATCGGTCTACCCGAGGTCTCATTATTCAGACTAATCCCGCGTGTGCAAATATTTTGACCGACTTGTCAGAAGCCATGGAAGTAGTACAAGAGTTAAAAAGGTTTGTAGATTATAATTGTTTTTTCTGTCAAACTGAATACATGGTGACCAGTAAGAAACCCCCTCAAAAATGCCACCGGCGTACTGGGCAGGCTAGAGGTCCGGTAATCAATATACATGTACTTTTATAAACTGTTATACAGTACCAGCGTATAAGGTAATTGCTGGTAAAAGTTATGATTAGTTGTCATAAAGTTGCCTTTATTACGTTTATTTTTGTAAATATTTTATGTATAATTAGCTCTCACTCGAGTTCGATACATATTGAATATGAAATATTAACAGCGATTTTCGGTAGTCACCGTTATTTATTTCTTCTGACTGTTGTGCGTTTTGAAAAAGTAGCTAAAAATCCTATATGACAATGGAAAAATCGGAGTCTTCTATGACAAAGTGTTATCACTTGCAAAGGCCGTGCAGTCTGTAGTTCAAAGCTCAAATTATGATGTCAAAGAAGTAATCTTGAAACGTTATGAGCGTGTTCCTGAGGCAAATAGTACCAAATGACCCATGCTGAATTTGCCCGAGTTAAAGTCGCAACTAGGGGGGTCCAGGGGCATGCTCCCCCTGAAAATTTTGAAAATAATGGATCCTTCTGATGCATTCAGGGCGTTCTAAGGTATTTTATTAAGTATTTTAAAAAGGACAGGTTTTGTGACAAAATCAACCCAAATAACATGCTAATTATATTCCAAGTTTTATGATTTACCAGACTTATTCTTGCGTAAGTATCTCAGAATGGAATTTCTCAGCCCGAATGGATTTCTAAGGATTTTTTTATGGGGAGTGGTTACCAAGGGCTATTAGCATTTTGTACAAATGGTAAAGAGCATTATAGGAGCTCATGCAAACTTTGTTGGATTTTTTTTGTGCGAGCGTAGCTTTTTTTAACAAAGAATTAAAGACAAATTACCTATGCGAGCGTAGCGAGAGAGAAATCAAAGGCCTGAATGGCCTGAGTCGGCTAATGATTGATGTACTGACAGTATAGTCTACCAGTTTCAGTTTGTTTTTAGTTTTTTTCTTAAAATTTCATAACACAGCTCGATATTTACCCAAAATATTATATCCGGATACGATTACACTTTTCTCCAGTTTGAACAATATATTTTACAAATTGTGATGATACGACGACATTTATCAGCAATTGGCAGTATCTGACATTGAAGTTTACGGTTAATTTACCTCTTATTTAAATCTTTTCATAAAATGTTGTTTCGTTTCGCCAAACATAGACGATCTACTTTCGATTTCAAAAACTACAAGAAAATACAATTTAATGTTTCGCCGATTTGTTTATTTCTCGAAAAATAAGAATTAAAATCATTTTTAATATCAGTAGTAACTAAACAAACCAGTAAGAGCTTCTTCTTCCGATAGTTTATCCGTTTACTGACTGCAAAATTCAACCCACGCAAAGTTTATAGAAATCATACGATGCGTGTTTACGTTCAATGTGGGAGAATTAAGGCTGATCGGCTATGTTACCTAACGCATCCAGACGATTCAGATTTTGTTTTTAAAAAAGCATTGTGTGCGTTTCTGTAATTTTATATACGTTTTTATACGCTTAGAAATTATTAGACATGCGTATTTGCATTATTTCTATACGTAATTTACGCTAATACGCATCTTATCTGGAGCCCTGCTGAAACTATTTTTTTGTCTTTCGCTGGATGTTACCCAAGCTTTGTAAGCCTGCGCAATTCTTAAAATGCACATTTATGCTTAATGAGTTACATTCGAGAATTGCACAATTACAAGTCATAAATATGACAGATTACATCGTATATTGGTCATAGCAAAGGGAATTGACACAACTCAACTTCATTCATGCAATGAACTGCTTGAAGTTTGAGAAATCTAATGGAACTACATCCCTTCACTGTGTTATTTGGTCCATCTAGAGAATCGTTGGATAGCAAGGACTCGTCAAAAGGCTTTCAGCCTTTAGCCGACTCAAAAATACATATTTTTCACCCAGAACAAAAGACAAATATCTATGCAAGCGTAACGAGCGAGAAAAATGCATATTTTGCAGTTGTTTTTTTTTCACCCAGACCAAAGATAAATACTTATGCGAGCGTAGCGAGCGAGAAAAAAATGCATATTTTGCTGTTTTTTTTTCACCCAGAACAAAAGATAAATACCTATGCGAGCGTAGCGAGCGAGAAAAAATGCATATTTTGCGCTATGTTTTACCCTGAACAAAAGATTAATACCTATGCGAGCGTAGCGAGCGAGAAGAAATGCATATTTTGCACTTTTTTCACCCAGAACAAAAGACAAATTACCTATGCTCCGGTGATTTTAGGGGGCGCGCGCCGGGTGCGCCCCCCACCCTGGATCCGCCCTTGGGAGGTGCAAAATTGTTGCACAAATTCTAGCACTTAAAGGTCCACGCATACAAATATACATGCACATACGCACGCACGCGCACGCAGAGCAAAGCAAGACGGTGCCCAACTAGTTTGTTCTTTGTGCCCACTTGTTTCATTTTTTTGTTTACCGCTTTGTTTATGTGTTTCTTGATTATTAGATCCTAAGGTGTGAGATTGTTCACTGTTCAAGGTTTCTGACCATTTCTAAACGATGTTCCCATTTTTCAGCGTGCCTTTTGTCCGTAGAGGTTTATATGTTATGTATATGTATATTGTATTGTGGTGTGCACTGGTATACCGACTCCACGTTTACATACTGAATTAATTTTAGATATTATTAAACATTTAAATTTGAACATTTGGTAAATTTCGTTTAATTCGGGACCAAAGGAGTAATAACGACTAAGCCGTTTTAATTGCCACGTTTTCATCAACAGGCGAAAGACGAATCCAAAGCCAGTCGTAAACAGGCGTAACCTGGTTATAACAATGAGTACAAGTTGTCAAACAATATACATATTTCTAAAGTAGAAATCAATATATTTTGCTAGAATGTATTTTGTATAATGATTTATGTGAAAAATCTTAAGCCGTATTTTTATAAAAAAAAAAAAAAAAAAAAAAAAAAGACCGAACATACACAAATCAACTGAATTGAAAAAATCTGAAAACAAAACTTAGGTCATTAGAAATATATAGCGACGTTGAAAACAAAAAGTCTTATGTTTTATTGTTTAACCCACGATGAGTAGTCTCAATTCAAATTTCATATTTTTTCTTTGTAATTGCACTTCTAACGTACTAGAACTAAAATACATAGTCTCCTGTCACAACTTTGCATTTGTTAGGAAAACTTTTGTGAGACTAAATACTAAAACAGCGAAACTATTTGACACAGCGAGGTTTATTTCTCATGAATGTACCCTTTAAGCGTATATCCGCCGTCGACAATCATTTTCAGAATGTTTTGATAATTGTCAAGTTCAAATATATTATGTAACGGGTATAATTATGACTGAATATTGAATAAATTTCTGTCTGCCCATATTATAGTAGTCGCAACTTGACCGCGATGGTTGACCTTCGGCTGATTATTCATACCGGTTATTTCATTGTAGAAATAAAGGGTGATTAGGGTAGCCATGTATATTTATATGAAATTAGTTTGTTTACAGTGCAGTATCAAAGTATGCATACTTACATTTGATCAGTTAAAATTTCTAATACATTAATTTATAATTACATAAATTCATATTTCCACTTTCTCATGCAGCTCGTGTTTTACGTACACTCCTTTTCAATAATAGGTTGTGCCTCATTATGTATTGTAATACAAAGGTCAACCATCGGGGTCAAGTTGCGTCCACTATACATTTCGGCCCGTATAAGTAAACAAATTGCACGGACGGTTGTTTTAATTGTTAAAATGTCCTTTTTCGGCGACTGCCGTCTAAATTCGTTTTCGTTACCTATGCCACGTGACTTCAGTTTGCAAATCAAACTACTTGATAACGCATTACAGATAATTTATCAAAATGGAACATTTATGCAACACTCTGCCTGATTAGACGAGAGGGTCAATTTCTTTCACTCTGTTGATTGTGCTACGCTGAGTGAAATGTAGACAAAGCGTTTATCCTAAACGACGCTGTTCACAGTTTTAAAGCTAACTTTGGCTCAGTATATTTAGCAAAATATTGATATATCTCAAAATGATAAGTAAGTTTAATAAATATGATAAAAACCTGTTCAAATACAAACATATATCAAATTAAAGAAAGAGCTGAATACGGTCTGCGTATCACATGAATAAGGGTGTGATAAGAGTCTTTTTTGTAGAGAATTGCTTTTTAAAAGATTTTCTTGTTTTGTTACAATTGTCGTCTGTATATGAAAAGGTTTCTTGCTTTTGTGACTTATTCAGATTGCATATTAAAATGAGTACTTGTTTGCGTTGATATATTTGTTATAAATTATTTAACTGATTTATTATATATGAATATTTTTCTTTAGTATGGTATGTAAATATTGAACTCAGTTGAAATCTGTTTTATTATATATATGCTATATAAGGACTGAATCTCATTACACTGAAATGAAGGTACGCTGCATACAGTTTATCTATGTGATATGACTACGGTCAAACTTTGTTTATGAAACAGAAATATTGAAATAATTACAATTGTATGTTTTGCTTGACCTTCACTTTTTATAGGTGTGACGTCATTGTCCCAAGATTCATGAATAGCGAATATGCATTTGTTAAAGCGGGATCAGTTGGCCTATTTTAGAAATAAATAAAAATAATAAATAAAAAAATCCTTTAATTGATTTTTTCTCTTTATTAGGCCCGCAGCCAACTTTGTTCAGCTGGGACATTTGACCCCTTTTATGGGTGGGCTGCTAGAGCTAAAACTAGAAATGCCTTTATACAGCGTCTCATGAAAAGCTTGGTGCATCTTTGTCATACTTGGTCTGGAGCATCATTATAAGGTCCTCTTCCAAATTTATTTATATAGGAACTTGGGCTCTAATAGGGACCACTATAGCCAAAAGTAGATATGCCTTTCTTCGCATTAACCACTAAAATGTAATGGATTTTTATCAAACTCGATGTGTAACAATATCGTAAGGTCTCCTGCTATTTTGTTACAAATGGGGATAGGGACCAATTTAGCTAAAAATATAAACACGTTTAATGACCTCTTCTCATGAACCGCTTCATGAATCTTCATCAAACTACTGCTGTAATTATTCGTCTAAGGATAAACGAAACAAAATTGCAACCCTACGAAACCTTTGCGAAAATTTAAAAGAGAACCATTTAAATTGTTAAAGTGCGGTGTTTAGTTTTGTAATTTGAAAAATGTTAGATGAAAGATGAATGTTAGATGAAAAATTCATAAACGTCTTTCCTTATTACAATTCGCCGACCATCATTTTTTAAGATATTTCTTGTTTATCGATTAAAATCACAGCATCCGGGATCATTAACTCTGTATCCGGGATCATTAACTCTTTTTGTTCACTTCATTGAAAACAGAAACTTTTGTAAACGCATCTACCCACTCGGTTGCAAACGACCTTTAGAACATATTTTATTTTGTTTTCCCATACAAATCACAATATATTTTACTGACGCATGTAATTTAGAAATATTATATATTTACGGATAAACGCTGAATAGAATCTCTATTTTGCAAATGCGTCTACCCGGATGAAATTTTATTAATTTTAATTCATATTTACCGGTTTCTATAGCTTAATTAAAGTGTCTTGCAAACTATGCAAAACCTGCAATAGCTGTATCATGTAATGGATCTTGAGTATACATGCAATGATTAAAACAAATATAGGCTGTAATCCTGGTTGAATGAAATATTTTAGAAGAACCTTTGCAAGCAAAGAAAATAATACCAGACTCGATTTAATTAAGTCTAATAATGGGAGGTAATGAAATATATAACACCCCTCATGCCCCCTCATACTGGCTTAATCGGAGTTTACATTGAATGGAATCCGCAACACTGAAGTAAATTACTGATACTTGATGTATAAATTGTTAACCTAATTACTTCTGCAACAAAGATAAGGTCAGTTTATTCAATACACACTTCACATAATCTTCCATTGAAAGTGTACTGTAAATAATCTCGGAATACCTCTTATTTGACAGGGCAGCGAAGAGTAACACTACCTGGATTAATAATTAACTTGAAACTGACCCGTTTAATGATATATAAGGATAAGTTATTTATACATTTTTCCTATTTTCTTGTAAAGCTATCTTTTGAAATAGTAAAAATCTTATGCAATTTTCAGCTCCTTATTCCTTTATGTAAGTCTTTCATTAACTGCCTTATTTTTGTTTTATTTACGATATAATTTTTGATTGACACATTTTTATGACTTCTCCTACTAACTGAAGAATCCGAAAGCGTATCAAATATAGTCGCCGACTAATAAAAGGGAAAACATTTCACAGGCAATATTTTGTAAAAGAACAAAATAAATGCCTATCGCAATATCATCGTCGAATAAATATGTCAAAACTCAAAAGCAAGTTTTAAACAAGACGCACTTCAGTTATGAATTGATTGTTCGTCTTTGTGTAATTGTTAAGTATGCGATTTTTAATTGATAACATTCACGACAGGAAATTTAAACTATTTTAAATAACAGCCAACCGGGTAGCATGTTTTCATATATCTTTTGTATTATGATGGTCTGTTTGTGCTTGAAGCAAAAGTGATATATAATACTTCCTGTTCTATCTGTAGTAAACAGTTTGCTAATCGTATAAAGAGGATTTTTCAAATGAATGTAGGGATAACGCATGATTTTTTTGTTATAATGTCTGCAGAATATCGAGGTTCCCTAGCCAGGTAGGAAGGATTCAGCAAATGTTATATCACGAAACGAGAGTGCGTTAACGCTATTCTAGCGTAAAACGTGCAAAACGCTAAGAATGAATATAGTGCCTGTCCATGTCATAAAATGTTCATGAAATGCGCGGGAATGTCAGCGTTGTTGGTTTACGTTGACGGCATTTCCTTATCCGTTATAAAGCCACACTTTTAGTTAGCCGTTATAGGGCCACAATACGTTTATGCTTCGCCACGGAATGCGCATATATAAACATTTGTTTAAACGGCGCGTGAGCTCGAGTATCTCTCTGTTAACACACGTTTACTTTTCTGTTAAATTTGCACCGGAAAGTGATAAGAACAACAGTTTTATGCTAGAATAATTGTTTTCTTAGGTATATACGCTGGTTAGATACCTAAATCCAAACAGTGCAATTTCAGTGTATTCAAAAATAATAATTATTTGTGCTTGACGTAACAGATGTATACGCTTTTGTTTTAATATATCGTATCAGTTGAAATAAATATTGAATTAGAACGTATTGAAACATTTAAATAATGCATGATTAAAACATACTTTCAACTTTTCAACTTTTATTTCAATACTTAGGCTCATACATAATGAACAGCAAAGCATCACAGTAAAGAAAAACATTTCAAACAATATCAATGGCGGTAACATACAACACTGGCCATTTGCAATATATTTACATTTGGCCATTTACAAGAGAACGTATGACATAGACATGCATACAACTGAAAGCAAACATATTGACAAATGATGAAGAAAAAACTGAACAAGATTGTACGAACTGAAGATCTTTGAAGCAATAACTAACTTACCAAAACACAACTGGACTAAGTATTAGAAGAAGAGTAAAACATCCACAAAAGAAAAAAATGTTCAAAGATTTTCTTCCTTCAAATTATTATCATTCAACATATCAACTATCTTCATTAGTTTCTTACAGTTTCTAAAACGTTTAAATTGATACATTTTCAAGATATTATAAACTAGAAATACTGTATAATACGTGCAGTATATTTCATAATTTTCCTACAAAATCGCAATATATCTGTAAATGTAAACGCCAACAAAAAAGATAGTGGTGTGCGTCATTTGTGAAAGTCCCGATGCAAGCATACCCTCACCCCACCCACAAAAAAGAACTTGTACATGAAAATATATTTTTTCGCAAATATAACAATTGGTATACTGTAGATGTTTAATGTCTCCTTACCTGTATGGTAAACGATACAGAAAATTAATATCAACAATATATTTAAACTATTTCCAAATTTATCCATCATATTGCATGCGGAAGTACAACCGAAACATAGAAAATTACAAAGGGAAGTGCAATTAGTAAAATATTTGTGTAACTTATCCTACTACTCTATGTATAGAGGAAATAGCAAAATATATGTTTAACTTTCCTATAAGAAGTCTAACAACAAATGCTAGCGCTATCCTGCCCCAAAAAGGGGCCTTCTACAACGATATACTCATTATTTAGAACTAAATATTTATCATGCGTTTTCGTACATAAATGAGTTGACATCAAAATCACTAGCTTTTTTAAATCTTGCTGCCTGTCAACGAAATCTCTGCAAGGCGTTCTGAACGATAAACTTTTTCGAGTTTTATATTAAATCATTCATTTAAAGATATAGGGGATCTATATCATGTATTCTAATATACTTGTTTCTTTTTTTGTTACGCTAAAATGACGTCACGCTAACGTGCGATGACGTCAATGTTTTTGTTGCGACCAAGAAAGAGCGCTACTATGTTTTATCTACTGTTTTAGATTAAGGGCACATTAGAATCGAAATGAGTATAGGTTATAGATCATTTATTGACATTCTAACACAATTAAGTTTGCCAAAACGTAGCGCAGCGTAGTGAAGGCAAAACTTAATGTGTGTGTGTGTGTGTGTGTTCGGGTTTAACGTCTTTTTCAACAAAACTTAATGTATTAGAATGTCAATAAGTGTATCTATAACCGATTTATAGTTAAAACACCCCTTTTCATCAATCAACATCTCCGTCTCAAGTAAACTAAACCACACAGGGAACCCTTCTTTGAAATTACCTTAAATCAGTAGAAAGGCATTTTCTAAATTGGTACATTTGTAGATTGTGACTTTTTACAAATCTGATTCTGTTTTATTTTGCAAAGGCCAGTGACTGTGAGCAAAAAGTGTAAGCCTGCCAAAAGAAAATTTGAACTTGAATTTCCCTGGGAGGTGTGGCCAACATTGTTTCTACAAAAAATCATGCGGATATAAATATAAATACATGTATATGCAGGTTTAACTCATACTAATCTAACAGTTCTGTTTATGTAACTATAACATTTCAGAACTTAATCAAAAATAAAACAAGACAAAGTACGAGTAATAACCACTCTCGGCTATCAACTGTTGTAAGCGCAGTCTGGTTTATTTTTAGACGAGTAGAGGTATGTTTATGCAGTCCCTGTTTTGGTAGTTGCTCAGCCTCCCTGAATGGGGGAAATGCATAGTAGGCGGAACAATGAACTCATTAATTTTGCACCACTTCGTGATTAAGTGGATCAATTTTTTTCAGATATGAAAAAATACGAAAATATGTTGGTTACTTTTTTGAAAATCCTTCGCTTGTCATTGGATAAAAAAGATGTTTGAACTATAATGTATAGCAAAATCGTGTTTTACCTAAATTAATACACTCAAAATCGGATATACGTCGCCAGAATAATTCACTCGGGCTACGCCCTCGTGAAATTATTCCGCGGACGTATTACCTCTTTCCGTGTATTAATAACGTTAAAACACGGTTTTTCTATACATTATTTTTTAACTAATAGACATATTTCGCTCCCCGCTCCTTCAACTAAACTTACTATTACTGGGATAAGAATCACGTGTATGTGGTCAGAGACCACCAATTCCAAAAAATACAGGGAACTTACTGGGAATAAGGTAAGTGTTTACCTGAGAATAAGGTAACGTCTGTGCGTTCTGATTGGTCAGTCATGTAAACAAACCCAGGAAGTGATTATTTTTTCAAAATTGATATTTTTTCACTGCATTTACAGTATTTTATTATACATTTTGACAAAATTTGCTACATTTTATGTGTATTGAAAAAAAGTTTTATCAAACGAATTTCTCCCGCCATGTCAATGATGTAAACAGGGGGTCATCTCATTCACACGAAAATTACTTAAATAAAGTATCACTATTCATATGTTTTTCGTCCGATATTTTGGTAGAACTAAGATAGTTCTTGAAAAACTTGTAATTAGATATACATGTTTCGATGTATGGAGGGCCGTACACGCCATAATGTTACAATGTAAGTCTATGGGAAAACAATTGGTGGTCTCTGACCTATAATGGAGCTAAAACATGACTTTCGTCGGAAGTCATCACAGGTAATGTAAATGGCCACAAATCTGTTATAAGTGATGTAGAAAGACGTTTTCGTGCAAAAATAAGCGTGAAATTTGATTTTTTAAAAAAAAATTGGCCTCTTTTTTTAACAGGTGTGCCCATTTTTATCTGGGCTTTTTGGCCAAAAAGGATCATTTTTATCTCTGTAATGTTAGAGAATGATCAAAATTATTAGACCTTATTTCTATTTTTTACGGAATGAATCGTATTTCAGCTTCCAAGTCAAATCAAAAGTAGACAACTGAAATTTTCACGAAAAATTGCAATCTCACGACGACAGGGACCGAGTCTGGGCATATAAATCGACAGGGGGTGACCTCAGTAAACTGTCCATATCTTTCTTAAAACTGTTCATTTCTTGATGAAACTTTGTAAGACATTTGGTATTGGATCATGTTTCACAATATCACTGTAAAATTGGAAAATGTGATACGAAACATTCATCTATAGGTCAGAGACCACCAATTCCAAAAAGTACAGGGAACTTACTGGGAATAAGGTAAGTGTTTACCTGGGAATAAGGTAACGTCTGTGCGTTCTGGTTGGTCAGTCATGTAAACAAACCCAGGAAGTGATTATTTTTTCAAAATTGATATTTTTTCACTGCATTTACAGTATTTTATTATACATTTTGACAAAATTTGCTACATTTTATGTGTATTGAAAAAAAGTTTTATCAAACGAATTTCTCCCGCCATGTCAATGATGTAAACAGGGGGTCATCTCATTCACACGAAAATTACTTAAATAAAGTATCACTATTCATATGTTTTTCGTCCGATATTTTGGTAGAACTAAGATAGTTCTTGAAAAACTTGTAATTAGATATACATGTTTCGATGTATGGAGGGCCGTACACGCCATAATGTTACAATGTAAGTCTATGGGAAAACAATTGGTGGTCTCTGACCTATAATGGAGCTAAAACATGACTTTCGTCGGAAGTCATCACAGGTAATGTAAATGGCCACAAATCTGTTATAAATGATGTAGAAAGACGTTTTCGTGCAAAAATAAGCGTGAAATTTGATTTTTTAAAAAAAAATTGGCCTCTTTTTTTAACAGGTGTGCCCATTTTTATCTGGGCTTTTTGGCCAAAAAGGATCATTTTTATCTCTGTAATGTTAGAGAATGATCAAAATTATTAGACCTTATTTCTATTTTTTACGGAATGAATCGTATTTCAGCTTCCAAGTCAAATCAAAAGTAGACAACTGAAATTTTCACGAAAAATTGCAATCTCACGACGACAGGGACCGAGTCTGGGCATATAAATCGACAGGGGGTGACCTCAGTAAACTGTCCATATCTTTCTTAAAACTGTTCATTTCTTGATGAAACTTTGTAAGACATTTGGTATTGGATCATGTTTCACAATATCACTGTAAAATTGGAAAATGTGATACGAAACATTCATCTATAGGTCAGAGACCACCAATTCCAAAAAGTACAGGGAACTTACTGGGAATAAGGTAAGTGTTTACCTGGAATAAGGTAACGTCTGTGCGTTCTGGTTGGTCAGTCTGTAAACAAACCCAGGAAGTGATTTTTTTCAAAATTGATATTTTTTCACTGCATTTACAGTATTTTATTATACATTTGACAAAATTGCTACATTTTATGTGTATTGAAAAAAGTTTATCAAACGAATTTCTCCCGCCATGTCAATGATGTAAACAGGGGTCATCTCATTCACACGAAAATTACTTAAATAAAGTATCACTATTCATATGTTTTTCGTCCGATATTTGGTAGAACTAAGATAGTTCTTGAAAAACTTGTAATTAGATATACATTTTCGATGTATGGAGGGCCGTACACGCCATAATGTTACAATGTAAGTCTATGGGAAAACAATTGGTGGTCTCTGACCTATAATGGAGCTAAAACATGACTTTCGTCGGAAGTCATCACAGTTAATGTAAATGGCCACAAATCTGTTATAAATGATGTAGAAAGACGTTTTCGTGCAAAATAAGCGTGAAATTTGATTTTTAAAAAAAAATTGGCCTCTTTTTTAACAGGTGTGCCCATTTTTATCTGGGCTTTTTGGCCAAAAGGATCATTTTATCTCTGTAATGTTAGAGAATGATCAAAATTATTAGACCTTATTTCTATTTTTACGGAATGAATCGTATTCAGCTTCCAAGTCAAATCAAAGTAGACAACTGAAATTTTCACGAAAAATTGCATCTCACGACGACAGGGACCGAGTCTGGGCATATAAATCGACAGGGGGTGACCTCAGTAAACTGTCCATATCTTTCTTAAAACTGTTCATTTCTTGATGAAACTTTGTAAGACATTTGGTATTGGATCATGTTTCACAATATCACTGTAAAATTGGAAAATGTGATACGAAACATTCATCTATAGGTCAGAGACCACCAATTCCAAAAAGTACAGGGAACTTACTGGGAATAAGGTAAGTGTTTACCTGGGAATAAGGTAACGTCTGTGCGTTCTGATTGGTCAGTCATGTAAACAAACCCGGGAAGTGATTATTTTTTCAAAATTGATATTTTTTCACTGCATTTACAGTATTTTATTATACATTTTGACAAAATTTGCTACATTTTATGTGTATTGAAAAAAAGTTTTATCAAACGAATTTCTCCCGCCATGTCAATGATGTAAACAGGGGATCATCTCATTCACACGAAAATTACTTAAATAAAGTATCACTATTCATATGTTTTTCGTCCGATATTTTATTTTGGTAGAACTAAGATAGTTCTTGAAAAACTTGTAATTAGATATACATGTTTCGATGTATGGAGGGCCGTACACGCCATAATGTTACAATGTAAGTCTATGGGAAAACAATTGGTGGTCTCTGACCATGTGAGTTTTATACCTGGCAAGCTAAAGGACCGCAGAAACTTCAGAGATCGGGCGTCTTCTGTATCTTGCACTATCTTTTTACTAAAATTACTAAGACTATAAATAAGTATAAATACAAACAAACGCTCTTTGTCCCATACTTTACGAAAACTATCCGTCACGTAACTATTCATAGGAGAGAATGCAACATGTATCAATATATTTGTGTTATGTTTTACAAATATGAAAACTAGGAGAATATCAAATCAATTTGAAACTTTGAAAACTGATTTTATCAACCGTCCCAGGCCAAAGTATATGCTCTACCTCTAGATAGTAATTTTGATACGAAATGGACCAATATAAGGAGTATTGGGTAAAAGGCCGTCAAACCTACTATATACTAGTGGGTTTATTTGTCCATACAGATTATTGATACGTATTTAATCTATCTAGTAATTCAAGTCTCGTGTGCTGTCAGTTGTTCTTAGTACAGTTGATTTCATTCTATCGCGCACGGGTAATGTCCGATATTATATAAATTATATATGTATATGTATGTATGTATGTATGTATGTATGTATGTATGTATATACAATGTATTTGTTTGGTCACTTCATTTACGGACAATGCCGAATACTTGTTTCGTCCAGTTGCTAAGTGTCACGACAAATTATATTACATTTATGCTTCTTCAACGATAATCAAGCGAGAAAAGTGCATAAATTTCCTCGATGTCACGTGTCTCAAGAGTAGCTTGGGCTCTGCATTAGGGCTGCTTTCATTTTGTGTTGTTTTCATTTTGTGTCTTATTGCATTACCATTTTTAAAAGTATCTTAAACAAATGAAGCAAGGTCATTGTCACGTGACACGATTGTGATACCCTCTTGTGATAGTTCTTCTAGTGAACTAATCACACTGTCGGTTTTCGTTATTTATTACTGTCTCATCAATGTACAGTAAACATGAAATAAAAACATGTTCAAATATATTTTATTGAAACTGGAAGCCCATATTTGGTGTGCGCAAGAATATATTTCTTTTACAAACTGGTGCCTATAACAGACAAATGCATGTTTGTATTTAAAATATACATAAAACCAAAGCACATCGCCATTCATAACTGAACTATTAGAGTAGAGATTTACCCTAAGCCTTTTTTACGCAAGGGAAACAATCTATATATATAGTGAAATTTTTGAGTGAACACCGTTTCTTAATCCTAATCCTGCCTATGTTATATCAGTGCAAAGGAAAAGTAACCTATCTATGATAAATGCCATGTATAATTACACAGTTATGCATCTAACAGTCTTGAAATTGATTTATTCGATTTTTTCATATTTCTAGATATTTTTCCCAGACTTTGACGCATATGTATGGGTAGTTGAGATTGTTCTCTTTCTAGCAGTAGCCTTTTCAACATATTTCACCTTGTCAAATTCTGTGGGTTTTGACTTTTTTAAGAAAATCGTCTGCTTGTTGACAAATGTCACCACAAAAACGTCCTACTTTTCCCCAGGGCAATCAATTATTTGATCTTTACATAGTTTTGTATTGAGGTTGCTAATCCATGTGGCAAATGTGCATGCTTTTTTCATGGTTAGAGGTAAACAGTGGGTAGTTTGGATGAGGTACTAGGTCAATTGTCGCCTAAGCTTATCATAAAGTCTTTGCGGAGTTGTCTCCATTTTTTCCAAATATTTCATCCGGGATCATTTTTTCAGCTCAAATAACTCTTTTTCAGGAAATGATATTTTAATAATTTTTTCAGTCCTTGTATTCTGATGCAGTTAACTTCACATACATACAACATAGATAGCTCCTACTTGAAGTTTGTATTTTCAGTTACAATGCCTAATTAGAGCTCTAAAAATTTATAAAGCTCTATATAGTACTGTATGAATAACAGTCACATTTTATTGCAACCAATTGATTGTATACATACTCTAAACACTAGATTGTTATTGGTAATCCAAAGTTAAAATACTGCACTAAAATACTTATAATATAGAATAAGACACTGAGAATAGAAATGGGCGCAAATGTGGGCTATGAACGGATAGCAAGCTTTTGTCCCATTCTCCCCTTATTTTGGCCCGCCTCGGCGGACCGATACTGCGGTAGGAATTTTATATGAAAATCTACGATAACGTCCGAAGATGTCGCTTATGGAGAAAAGAAACTTGATTAAAAGGTTCCCGCAAAGGAATAAATTATTTGCATCGGACCAGCAGCTGTGCTTAATTGTAATACGAAGACACTCTCTCAAGAATTAATTCTTTGCGTCGGACTAGCTGCTATGAAGACTGATGTTTGTTTTAAGATTCACCTTACATAATTAATGTAAAAATAGTATTTTTTTTATCAGATATAGGATCCGATATACTATTTATCGTGCTGATTACACATGTAAAGGGGAGCAACCGACTGACATGTAATCGATCAGCTTCGATAAATATTTCTGGAAAAATCAAGCAAATTCTTATACCATAAAATTACATTTGAACGAATTTTCTAAAAGATTAAGTAACTATTTTTACGAAATTAAATCGACAACGGGCCGCATACTAGCCTTTTTACAAAACTAAGCTTATCCTCAGATAATTTGAAATGCTACTATAACAAATATTGTATTTGACCTACAAGAACTGAAATTCTTATGTATTTGATGATCTACGTTGTAAAAGTCAAAATAAATAGAGGATATTTGTTTGTTTTGAGTGAATATGGAATATATCTCACTGAGAAGTGAGAAAATTTCAAATATTTTCACGAGCGCGTAGCGCGAGTGAAAATGTGAAAATTTTCTCACTTCGAGGTGAGATATATTCCATATTCACGAAAACAAACAAATTTTCTTTTTATTTTATGCTCAACATTTTATTTTATTTTTTGCTGCATAACGTTATGAAATTCTCTTTAAGTAAAATAATTTGAATCGAGAAATAAACTATAAAGAACAAAGTGCGACTGCAATTTCCATCCTGTTTTAAGCAAATAATTTAAAATTCATACACAATGTAATGAGGGGGTGGAGCTATATCTCTCACGGTGTGAAAATATAGATTTCATATTTTCACAGTGTGAGTGATGAAATGTGATAATATTTAACTGATATAACACAGTATTTCATTAGTTAGCATAAAATAAATTCTATTTATTTTATGCTAACTAATGAAATACTGTATTCTATCAGTTAAATATTTATATCTCTCAGTGTGAAAATATGAATATAGCTCCGCCCCCTCATACAGCGTGTATGAATTTTAAATCATTTGCTTAAAACAGGATGAAAATTGTAGTTGCACATTGTTCTTTATAGCATATTTCTCGATTCAAATTATTTTACTTAATGAGAATTTCATAACGTTATGCAGCAAAAAATAAAATAAAATGGAACTTTATGTTGTTTGCGTCTTTTTAAGGTCACAACACGCCTGACGTCATGTCTGTTTACGCGCGTCTGTGTCCCGCGCTGAGATTAAAAATTGTTGCAAAATGCACATCTTAACGCCCTTTTTGACTTAGAAATCTGGGTTAAGTTTTTCGTACCAGTTCATATTTTGACAAAGTCTTTGAAGATAAAGCTTTGAAACTTTCAACACCTGTTTACCATCACCATGTCCAGTTATAGGCAAGAGTACATAACTTCATCAAGGATTTTGGCTGAATTATGCCCCCTTTTGACTTAGAAATCTTGGTTAAGTTTTTCGTACCAGTTATTATTTTGTGTAAAGTGTTTGACATATGGCTTTGAAACTTTTATCACTTGTTCAGTATAATAGTTTCTATCTGTAGGAAAGAGTACATAACTCTGTCGTATATTTTGGCTGAATTATTGCCCTTTTTGGACTTGGAAATTGGTTCTGATTTCATACAAGTCCATGTTTTGTCAAAACTATTTGACATATGGCTTTTAAACTTTGAACACTTGTTTATCATCATGATTTCCATCTGTAGGCAAGAGTACATAACTGTGACAACTATTTTTGCTGAATAATGGCCCTTTTTGGACTTTGAAATTGGTTCACACATTGCCATTCAGTGCAAGACTTATCGAAATCCACAAATACAGGAACATTGTTTGTCTAATGTATTTTTTTCTTTGGTCTGAATATCTGTAGAAATAATTATTTTGACCCCATTCTTCAATCAATTCTTCGAATAGTCGAGCGCGCTGTCATCCGACAGCTCTTGTTATTATTATTTATTGTCAATTGTCAAGGTGAAAGGGAAGTAAGGCCTGTGTTAATAAAATATAGTAAATAGGGATTTATCCCCCACTGTCTTGTTGTTTTAAGTATGTAGTATATACAATAAGATATACACGTATGCAGCTAACGCAGCAATAACAATTTAAAGTTTGACCTTTTATCTTGTTTTTGTATGCTATTTGTTTACTATAAAAGCTGATGTGCTTCATGTTTAACGTCACGCTATAGTAACCACAGTATATCCGGTTGTATATACAGATCACAACTCTATTAAACACTCAACATCTTTATCTTCATTTGTTGTTTTGATTGTGAATCAAAATACAAAGTACGAGTGTTTCTGCCGCTGTTACAATAATGAGAAAGGCTATTCATCTGAAAGACCTGGGCATATTCATGTCATGCAAAACTTGTAAAATCAGTTAAGATATATTGACAATAAAGTTAGTCAACCTCAACATAATAAATTCAACACACTTATTTACTTTATAAAACACATAATACACGCCGTCCTATCAAAAATACAAACGACATTAGCGGGATTTTTTTTTCTTTTGCAGATGTTTAAACCGTCAAAGAAGTCAGTTTTGTGTTACAACTTTAAACTTCTTTTAAATTCTATTTACATTTTTGAAGACCTTTACATGAACTTCCTTCAACCTACAATCAACAATGTCCATTTTGCTTATTTAACTGGAGTGTTATTCTAAACCTCTTAAGCTCTTAAGAAGACCTGATCCGAATCGGTCAAGCGAATACAGAAATTTTTACTTCCTCTTTTGCGGTGTAAAATATTTTGATGTTTCAAATTGACTGGCGGATTAGAAACAACAGTAATGATGTTAGGACAGTTATTTTGTGTTATGAATATTTTCTTAATTCGTTATATTCAAGAGTCAGGTAATGGCTTACATTTCATCTATATATATTTGTACTTATTAATATTTTTATTCTTATATTGTTTTTTATATATATTATGATAGTGTAATTAGTGCTTATAATTATCCTAACTCAGTATTGTACATTTATACATTAAGAGATATTAAGTATATATACGAAACTATAAACACAGCCGTTTGATCTGTGTCGGTTAGTTTAAAGCATATTACCTATAACTACTTCTGTCATCAATGTGAAATTGTTCAAAGAATATGTTTAGACTATTTAAATTGTTTCAAATAAACCTAAATGACCACACGTTCATCCAGGCAAATCAAATTCTATTTATACACGTATACGGTGTTGTTTATATTGTCAGTAGGCATAGGAAATAGAGATCAATATAATTGCACCTTTACTAATCCTACCAGGTGTTCTGTATTACAAAAGTGGATCTATTGTGACATTTTGATACAAGCAAAACTGTATTATCTGCACTATTATTTACCTACTGGTACTTCGTTTTATTATTGGCTTGTTAAAAGTTAATTTTTTACCATATGTAAGTTGACAGAATCATAGGAACCATGTCTTGAGGGGTAAATCAAACACAAATGAATAAATCCTTAATGATTTTGTTGTGCAAAAAAGTATGATATTGTGTCTTTCATTTTCCACTCAATTGTGTAATTGCAAGGGAAGTAAACTAATAGATCTCTACTTATAAGTACTAGCCCAAGGCAAGAGTTGTCATTCTTTGTGGATCACAACTTTAAATTAAAGAATAAAACTTCTGTTATTGATATTAACAAAACTATCATAAACTTCACATTTGTGAAATCATTTTTGGTTATTTCAAGGACTTGGAAATTAATTTCTAGACTTTATTTAATGTAATTCTATCACTGAAAATTTTAAGGCCTATCTCTATATTGTGTTAAAGAATTGTGATATGTAAAATACGAGAAACTTGGTTAGAGTTGTGTAAAAAACACTAATCTGTTTTGTTCTGTTTTCTTCTGTACTATACATTTTTAGTTGTATTTTTTCCCGATATATTATATAAATGTACAGTTTATGATGCTAATTCTTATTACTAATACCTTGTAGATAATCATCATTTTAGATATACTATCCAATTATGTAATATATGATGGCAACGACACAGCCGAACAATTATATAAAACATATAGCACAGCGAAACAGAGGTATGTAACTGCAGGTGGCGTTTTATTATATTATTATTATTATTATTATATATCACATGGTCTTCTAATGCTTAAACAGAATATTATACTATAGTGGTGTTATGACAAATCAACTGAATAAGGAAAAAAGTTTATGCATGAGGCGAGACGTACGGTGTTTTCCCCAATATTCACATGAACTTAAAAACACAGGACTTCACGTCTCACTTGCATTGGTGTAGATCTATATGATTTAAAAGATTAACGATAGTGAATGAGGAAAAACACACTAAATAAATGTACATTTTACATATTAGTACGCCAGTTTCTTTTTCCAATTTGATGTCGAACTACAAGTATCTTTTTATAAAGACGGGGATTTTTTTCACTGCATGTTTTAAATAAATAGCTTTAACAGTATTAATTAAGACTCATACAGGAAAATATGAAGGTCGTGATCGGTGTGTATTTGATGCAAGCGTCCCGATTCATATGTCAAGTAGTCAACTTAACACGCCAGAAAAAAAAAAGAAGTACGTTTTACACTGTTAAGTGTCTATAGTTTGTTCGTATTTCTATTTTCTGATATTTTCAGTAGATAAAATGCAGGTGCATGTTAATAAATATACAATTATTAGATCTCATCCTCTCCCGCCATGCGGCAGTCAAAACATATTTTCAATATAATAACAGAAAATGTTACATTACAGTCTGTAGCTAACAATCAATATATCATTTTGCCAACACGGACGCTTAAAGTATTTTTAACTGATAGTATAAGATCTATTCTAGTTTTACTTATATATGAATAAATGGCAACATGGCATTAATAGATACACCCTTTTTATGTTTAATATTTCTACGCGGAAAACTGTCAAAATTGTGATTTTTCCACAGGCTCCCGCTATAAAACCAAATAATTAGTTTCAAATACACCAAAAAATAAACAAGTTCTGTAGAACATTAAGCGTACTGCTGTATCATCATTATTTGCCATGCATTTTTCGAAAATGTTGCTCTTCAATAAATTATCATGTCACCGTTTTTGAACGCGACATACAGAAGCGGAAGACAAAATAGAAGAAAAAGACAAAATAGAGTTGATTCTTGTGTGGGATTAAATGCCTTCACGCAGAGAATGTTTGGTGTCAAAAGTTTTATTAATACTTTTATTTAATTTTAGTCCAATGTTCTTTATAGACGCGTATTTTATAGCTTGTTCACCTCCCAAATATCAAATCAATGAAAAGTGAATTCAGCTAGATATAAGGAAACGTTGATATCCTTTAGTGTAAAGTCTGAATGAGATTATCACAACTTCTTACTATAGCTTTTACATTTGATACAATTTAAGGTAGTAGACCCGTTATGACAATCGGTTATTTCCGTGCGATTACGTATTCTCCCTATGCGATTTCGGCACCCCTCGGTCATAAACAAAAAACGTACAGAAAATACGTAAACGAAATATTTTCCACGGCCAGCTTATGATGAGAAATATCGAGTTTTCTCTCCCTTGATTATCGATTGTTTTAAAGCAGTTCCCCTGATTGGATTGTCTCCCTTACATTAGCTAAAGTCGTATATTAATAATTCTGCATTGATCGTGTTATTGCTTTGAGCAATACATTGAAATAAAGCTATAACTTCTGTTACTAAATAGATTCATATAGAAATATTATCTCTGTAAAAGCATAAATACGGTGTTCCGTTAGGGTCAGTGCTTGCTCCCCGTGAACGCGAAGCGCGAAGGTACGACGGTACGATGGCGAAGCGCGACAGTACGATGGTGACAACACGACAGTGCGATGGCGAAGCACGACAGTATTATGTTGACAGGCCGTCATACTGTCGCGCTTCGCCATCGTACTGTTGCGCTTCACCATCGTAGTGTCGCGCTTCGCCATCGCACTGTCGCTCTTCACCATCTTAGTGTCACCACCGTACTGTCGCGCTTCACCATCGTACTGTCGCGCTTCGCCATCGCACTGTCGCGCTTCACCATCATAGTGTCACCATCGTACTGCCGCGCGTCGCCATCGTACTGTCACGCTTCACTATCGTACTGTCGCGCTTCACCATAGTAGTGGAGCCGACTTTAATTAAACTCTGTATTGTATAGTATTGTCAACTCTGTCCAGTGATCAAATAATTGGAACGCTTTTCGGCACGGATATTATTGAAATGAATATCACCAGACCTGATGTTATTCAAATGAAAAATTCCCCGGCAGAGTGTCACTCAAATGAATATCATCTGGCATGATGACATAAAAAAAAATTATACTTTAATATTGTTTGAAATGTACTATTCCAAAATAGGTTCCGTTGGTCTATGGCTTTTTTACATTGTTTACTTGAGGGATAATAAAAACGAATATCACCCAACCGAGTGTTATCTATGAACAAAATAACATTGCATTCAAAATTAACCTCTCTTTGGAAAAATAAATGATAATGTATTTACATGTTATTAATTGTTTTGTGAGAAAATGTTGTTTAATCAGTTCATATATTTCAAGCCATGAAACGTTGAAAGTATATATTGTCAGCTAAAACTAATAAAAATACACTTTTGTATAAATTTTCTTATAAAGCTTTTGGATAAATTTTATTCAAAAGTGTTATTAGGTTTAGAATACAGTTGTTTGTTTCCGCTTACCCGACCGACCCTGTCTTTTATCACTGACCCTAACGTTTTAGTTGAAGAAACGTATCGGATAAAAATGTAGATTTATGTTAAACAAGATTATTAGTAAGTAAATCAAAAGCACGTCCCTCCGTCTGACCATACAATTCTATACATTAAAGTCGGCCCTTAAGTGAACAGAGAAAAGTTGGTGAAGCGCGACAGTGCGATGGCGAAGCGCGACAGAACGATGGTGAAGCGCGACAGTACGATGGTGACACTACGATGGTGAAGCGCGACAGTGCGATGACGAAGCGCGACAGTACGATGGCGAAGCGCGACTGTACGATGGTACGATGGTGACACTACGACGGTGAAGCGCGACAGTGCGATGGCGAAGCGCGACATTACGATGGTGAAACACGACACTACGATGGCGAAGCTCGACAGTACGACGGACTGTCACCATCGTACTGCCGCGCTTCGCCATCATTCTGTCGCGTGATTTTCACTATATTCTTAATGTAAGTGATGATGATACTTTTAAAACAAAATTGGAAGTAAGAAGATATTCAGTTAGAATAAATATTTTACATCAAATTGAAGAGGAGAAATTGATGTATAATGTCATATCTGCTAAAACATTCACAAATGTAAAGAAATATTTTAAATTAAGCATTAAAATAGTTTCCCAATATAATCTATTGCTCAAAGTTTTATTCAATCGGAAAACGGGTTACTTTTAAGGGGGACAACCTACTATGATATGCCGGTTGAAATTTAATAGAAGCTGGGAATGCGTTCGATTACGTATTATTTGTGTGCAAAATCGCCAGTCTTTGGTTGTTATGACCGAAGGATGCCGAAATCTTGTATGGAGAATACGTAATCACACGGAAATTGCCGATTGTAATAATGAGTCTACTAGGCTGAACACCACTAAATCCGGCTGTTCTTTATTTCATATAAAATCCACTACCTTTTTAATGGTTATAGACATTTTCTAGCGTATCAGGTTTTCAGAGTTCACAAAGAACTAAATCGCTACACTAGAAAAACAAAAAGAAAAATGTTAATTTTTATATAGTAATTAAGAAAACTACAGTTCGTTAAATAAAACCCGTTGAATTTACTCCTACCACTTCTTTCAATGACACTTTTCGAGACACAAAATTCTTACGCCGCCATTTTTATCTAGCATGTGATAGGAACATGCCGATTTTGATAGAATGCTACACATACATACTGAAACACGGTAGAGTAAAAGAAAACACGGATGCTTTTGAGAAAGGCACGAGAAAAGGAAGAAAGATTAACACTAATTATATTTGGACCACTTGTGACTAGACCTTCGGAGGCTTACATTTGATTTTTAATTAGAACACTACAATTAAAAGCGTGCATATTCATTGTTAACTGATTTACATACAACACAGAATGAAAAATATAAACAGAATAGACAGGATGGACAAATTGGAAACATAATGCAAAACCTTAAAGGTTAAAATGTTACGATAATGCTTTGTGGTGGTTACTATGAATTATTTCTTGCATACCAGACTGTGATTTCTGGTGATTTCAGCGGTGCTTACATCCCGGGGTGTAAGATGATTCTCGTGCAGTAAATGGCGTATAAAGAACTACATCTGTATTAGTAGAATTACGTAGTAGTATGTAATAACTGTGTTTTACGTAAAACGGGATAAAAATCAAATACCTTGATAGTTTCTCTTTGTTCCTTATAACATATTTCTCGATTCAAAAAACGTCATTTAACGGAAAAACATAACGTTTCACTGCAGATGATAAAACAAAACCGGAACTATTTCATTGTTTTTGTCTTTGTAACGTCATGACGTACTTCCTGTTTACGGACGTAAAGTTCCCGCTCTTGTTTATACTCTACTGTAAGAAAAAGTGCTATAAAAGTCATTTGTTTGAATTCATTTTTACTGTTATTCGTTGAACATGACATGCAAGAAATAGATTCAGTCATTGGTGGTAATGCAGATGGAAATATCCGGCTCTCAGGTAACTGTTTAAGCAGTAACTCGGCAGAGCCTGGTTACCCCAAAAAAAAAACAGTTACCCCCAGCCGAATATCCCCATCTGCACCTACAAACAGTGAAGAATCTTATAACCCTACTAGACATGAAAACTCAGCTGTGTAGGAAACAGTTTGCTCCCAACAGAGGTTGCATTGAGGCAAAATAAGCGCAGTTTCTATTTGAAACAGTAACATTATCATTCATAATTACACCTTTAACAGAAGTGGTAGAAGCAGTAATCATCGTTCTCCCAATGCATTCTTGTCAAAAATTCACATTTTCTTTGACAAAATACGTTGTCTGCTGACAATTTTGTTTTCCATCAATTTGTTTTAAATATTCTCTTTTTTCCAAGGTGCCACATGTACGGCAAATTCTGGAGGAGTGTATACGTTTGGTCCAAATTGTGAATATATGTGTCATTGTAAATATGGCGGGGCCTGTGACAGTAACACTGGAGACTGTTCGAACGGATGTGACACCAAATGGTTTGGTCCAGGCTGTCAGTTTAGTAAGTTGATATTGACATATTCTAATACTTTCTTAATTATATATTGTATATCTTATTTCAAGAAATATTCATGAATTATATATAGTACCTTTTCAGTATTAAGGAGGCCTCTTGACTAGTGAATTATTTTCATGCTTTTCCTCGTTACTAGCCGTAAGCAATAAGTAAAGAGAATGTGAATCAGTGTTACTTCTACACAGCCTGAATTATTTTCTTTTGCAAATTGTCATGGTTGCATCTAGCGTGTTGATCACGCAGTCAATTGCAGAATGGCAATTATTTAGTAGTTTACAGCAAACTTAACTTTCATCGACTTAAAGGTATGCTAGACCGAAATGTAATATTTGAAAACTTGAATTAATACTACATATAGTTTATGTATACATGTATAAAAAGAACAAGATTATGTGTATTCACAGTACCTTGCATTAGGTTAAAGACAGTACACACTGTGTACATGTATAGATTAACACGGTATAAATGTGTACTACCACTAAAAAACTGGAAGTTTTTTTAGAAAGTCGACTGTGTTACTGAATAAAATTAGTATTTAGATTATGATTGTCGTTGTTCAAACACAATTAATTAATTTATATAATTAGTTAACTTAAATATATCTGATGAGGATTATCTACATTTGAAGTAAATACCTAAATACTTAAATATTAGATGTTTTAGTGAAGAGTAGCCATTAGATATCTCTAAACTGGCGTCAAATAGACATTAAAGTTAACTGCACGTATTTGCTACTTTTAGGGGATTTAGCAGAAAATGAAGAATCACGGCATCTAGACAATTTGAAAAATTACAAATATGCAAGCAGAGCAAATGATGGTAGTATGGAAACATGTAGTTATACAAATGCGGCAACGGCCGCAAGAACAATAAAACCTTGGTGGCGGGTGCAGTTCCCACAGAAAGAAACAATCCAGAGCATGGTGTTTGTAACAACAGAAGGAAAACTGCGTAAGTACAAACGATATTTTTATATCTTGCTTAGTATTTTGTATCAATGCCCGTGGTTTCAACTGCCGTCTTAATATTGTCTGAATTTGTTATGCGTAAATCAAACAAGCATAGTACATCTACTTTGATATAACACGTTTAAGGTTCTTTTTTCAGCCACTGAGCATCTCTTTTCTTACCGTCTTCTAGCGTATGCGCATGAAATATTGTTATTTTGTAGCATCTAAATGCGCAAAACTTGAATTCATGTCAATTCCTACCGCGAATATTCTTCTTCTTACTGTAGTGTTTGCATTTACAAAAATTGTTTTATGAACGTTTAAGTCGTGGGACTACATCACAAATTTAGATTTTGAAAACAGAGAAAAATGTTTATGAAATATCATACAAAAAAATTCACGTGATTAAATTTCATATTTCACGAGTATGCATAACGAAGTCCATCTGTTTTACATCAATGTTTCACTATCGGTAACTGTAAATCTTTGCTATTTTTAATTTTATTTTATAAAAATTTATCATTTCGGATGCAGGTGTCTTAGTTATAACAGCAGACCGAAAATACTTTGGGTAGTATTTACACGTACGCGTACAGACATCATAACCTCCATTTATATCGTTATACAGATAACTTCAAAGGATTTAAAGTTACAGTAGAAAACGCCCCGGCAAACAAGGCTACCGACGGAGGGTACTATCCTCCCGCATCAAATGTACAGTTGTGCTACCAACACAGTAATTATGCCCCTTCCAACATGAGCATCCATGTCACATGTGATAAACCACTTGAAGGCAACCTGGTCAGAATACAGCTAGCTAAAACAGACACACAGCTTGTGCTTTGTGACGTCAGAATAAACGGTGGTAAGATATATGAGTAAATAATTTAAATAAATAATAACAAGCTACGGCTTTCAAATCTTTAAGGTCTTTGAATAAGAACTGTAGGTCTTGTATACTTTTCGAAAAGTGTTCTGGAGTAGACTATACAAATTCAATGTATATCTCTTCCTTACTTAGAGACAATAAATAAACTTGTGAAGTAAACATTTTCAGTCGCTAAATTTTTGTTAATGTTGATATTGGCGTGATTCCACTAGCTAATTCGATATTGTTCTTTGGTATAAATAGTTTTAAATTCTTTATTGGATGCATATTGTCTGGATTAAGAATTAATTCATCCATGTTTAATTCATACAGGTCGAAATTTGGCATTTATGAAAAATTTAGAATTTAGTTCACCGTTTGATGAAAACCGTTATCCATCTACAAATGCAGTTGACGGAGTATTGAGAAATAATGCATGGGATTATTGTTTTGCTCTTGAACACAGTTCATCCCAAACAGCTGACTGGTTAACTGTGAACTTAGGGCACCTGTCGTTTATAAAACATATAAGTATAACAAAATTCAACGACAGTAAGTAGTTTTTATTTTGATTTGTCAACCCCACCAAATGTATCTTACAATAGTATGGAACGCCTTTATTGCTTTTGCTTGATAATTATCAGTTCGTCATGTGACATTTCCAATATATTCTGTACAAATCTTTAGTGAATTTACCAGTATATTCGGTGCAAATCATAATTTGTTATGTAGATAAAGTAGTTTGTCGTATACATTTACTAGTTCGTCTGGTACACTTTTATCTGCATAACAGATTATGATTTGTACCGAATATATTGGAAAATGCACATGACGATCTATTAATTGTACAGCACAAACTAGTGAATGCACAGCACAAACAAAAATATGTACAGTCCAAACTAATAAATATACATAAAAAACTGCTTTATCTGCATAACAAATTATGAGTTGTACCGAATATATTGGAAAATGCACATGGAGAACTATTAATTGTACAGCACAAACTAGTCAATTCACAGCACAAACTAAAATATGTACAGGACAAACTTGTAAATATACATAACAAACTATTTTATCTACAAAAGAAATTATGATTTGTACCGAATATATTTGAAAATGCACATGACGAACTATTAATTGTACAGCACAAACTAAATATGTACAGGACAAACTAGCAAATGTACAAACTATCTGCTTTATCTACACAACAATTTATGATTTGTACAGAATATATTGGAAATAGCACATGACGAACTAATAAATATCATGCAAAGGCAGTTTAGGCGTTCCATACAACAGTGTCTGATCCACTTTAATGCTGGGAATTTGATGTACACTTGTTTTGTTTAGCATCTTATTTGAGATCGTTAATGATACCTTAACTGATGGATTTAACTAACAAAATGATTGTAAAGTATCATTACTAAATTGTTGATTCTTCATTTGAATTGTAACGCATAAATGGTGAAAAATACATAATTAATAGACACAGTAATGTAAACAAAGCGATGACTCATGGGTTATTAAAACGCACACAGTTTTCTCAGAAATCATTGTTCATAAATTGTTTTACTTTTCTGAGTGCAGACCGTATCAGGTACTACCAGTTAAATATTTCGAACACCACGGGGGACGCCGATGCTGATGTTGTTCACGATGATACTGGTAACAACAACCCAAATCTCAAAGTAACCCTGCAGGCGACAGGACAGTTTGTAAAGTTTAAAAGATCTTCTGGATCTCCAACAGTTATCTGCGAATTGGAAATTTACGGAGGTAAGGCCGTTAAAGAAACAACTTGTATCACATTTAGTTCGACATATATTATGAACTGATACAATGAAAAATCTTTTAGAATGAAATCATTGTAGAAATATCACAGTGCTTGATTTAAGATGACAATTATAACTGGAGCAGGCGAATGAGATAATTATTTATGTGTTTGCCAAAATACACCGGTCTTGCGGTGGCGAAAAAAAAACAACATATTTTTCTTTTTGTCTGGTTCTGTCGCTCCCGCCACAGCAACGGAACGAAAGAAACCGATATTTGAGTCTGTACTTAAGTGTCGTTCTTTTGTTCGGTCGATGCATTTCTCTTTCTGTTGTTTCTGTGGTGTCAACAAAACGAGACTGGCAATTCAAAATTAACAAAACATTTTATTTTATTGTGGTTGGTACCACAAAACGAGAGGACGAGTTTGTCAAATATCAGACAACACAAAGGATATAATTACAACTGAATGTGGTTATTGTGTAGCCCAAATGTGTAATATAAAGCATGTTAAGTAAAGTGCATACTCAGGTGGAATGATTTTACCTTTTGTATACAGCCATTAGACGGTCAGTTAGAATATTCAGCATTACCAGCAATTCAAACATAAAACTCGTCAGTATTCGTTGAAATTGCGATCACACAAATAAGACATTTCTCTGTTCTATGCATGAAGTGGTGATACCTAAGGGATAACTGACGAAGGATATGAGCTACCGCACCATTGCGTATACAACTGGTGAGATTTCTGCCGATAAAAAATGAAAGTATATCTCGCGCTTTAATCCAAGTTCCGAATACTTTTTTTTTGTCAGTCAAAGCTTTCATTTATTTTAGATTGCACGGCGGGGAAATGTGGCTATGACTGCTCAAAAGAATGTCGCTGCAAGACGATAGAAGATAAAGTATCAGGAGTGTGCACTTCCGGCTGCGAAGGGAGATGGACCGGCCCAGGAGACGAGTGCATTAACAGTATGTATGAACAACAGCAGAAGTACTTTCTTAGACTTTTTCAGAGACTTCAAGATACTTAGATATCAGTAATAAAACCAAATAGGAAAGATCGCCGTGCCGTCACGCATTAATATCTGTTTATCTGGTGATGGGCAAAAACAATGCTTTTACATCGTTTGTATGTGGGATCGCAATTTTTAATTTTCGCTCATTTATGGATTTCTAAAATTTAAAAAGTTTTGAAATACTTACAATTTTCCTGTTTTCATATTCAAATATCTTTTTAAAAATGAATAACCGGTTTAAATGACATACAATTTTAATAGCGGAGTAATGATGTTAAAAAACTTTTCAAAAAAACACTGTAAGTTAAGCGTTCATAATAAATCCATTTTATTTCGAAATGATAATTAAAAGTAAATTGCTCGTTTTATAACCTTTCAATTGATCAAAAAAAAAATGATATAGAGCTAATTAGTGTTTTAAAAAAGTTTAGGACGTTCGGCGTCTGCCCACCCGATCTCTGTCTTATCAGTTCTAAAAATAGAAAATATAACGGATTTTTATACATACACGATCTCTCCTATTGGACAGTGACACTTTGAAAGAAAATTTATGACCAATAATGGAGATATTTTCAAAAATCCTTTTGATTGTTGTAGAAATTCATTTTGCATTTCTAATTGACAGGCGTATTTAAGAGTACTCGTATATAGAAATATTGATAAAACAATGTTATGCAAAAGAGGATCTAAAATTATTTTACTATTAACGCTAATATGACGTGCATTATGCTTGAACATTAATACCGGAGAGGTGCCGATTTTATTGCACATTTACTTGTTGTTGTTGTTATTGTGTCAGAGTAATTCTTTAAATGAAACAACTAAACCAAATTATACGGAATGAAAAAACATGCGATTTTTTAACTTTGTCCCGGAATATGACGTAGCTAATGTTTAGCTTAAAACTTTTAATTTAAAAGCTGTTAATTTTACAGACTGTGCAGAATTTCAATGGGGTGAATATTGTACAAATCAATGTGGTCAGTGCAGGAATTCCCAGTCGTGTGATGTAGTAACCGGATATTGTCCATCCGGATGTCGGGATGGATACATGGACACTCGGCTCTGTAATACTGGTATATATATATAAAATATACTGCAATAGATATACTGCAATAGATATAAATTAAAATAAAATATATAGAGGAGGATTCTAATAACTAAAATAACATTAAAAAGCTGTCTGCGCCTTTTTATAATCGCATGCTTTTTACTAAAGTGAAACAACATTAAGAAGCAGCGCCTGGAAAATGCGTAAAATGAGAAGTCATTGTAAACATCAATATATTTTAGATTTTTATTTATTGGGTTATGTTTATTTGTTAAATTATCAATGACGTTCACTGAAATGGAAATAATTTCAATAGTCGTATTTTCAAATTGTAAGGCGCAAAAATGTGCATGTTATAGTATTTTTCACGATAAGATGTATTATACATAGAATGTCTGGATGGTACATATGGCAGAGAATGTTCGCTCGACTGCAGTGGTAACTGTAAAGATGGAGATGTTTGTCGAAAATCTGACGGATATTGCGAAAGAGGATGCAGTGATGGGTATCAAGGAAACAAATGCGACGAAGGTATATTGTATTTTTTGCTCACCTGAATCGAAATTATGAGCTGTTAGTATCATGGTTCTGTTTCAAAAATAGAAAACGTGGAAAATCCACAGGTCGCTCAACACGACAAAAAAGAAAATGTTGCAGGCTCGGTTTGATTAGGCCTGTTCATGGACGGTAGTTGAAGTCTCAGTAGGGGTTATTTGGCCCCTTTCAGGGACAAGTAGAGCTAAACAGAGAAAAACCTTTAAACGACTTCTTCTTATGAACGCCTTCAAATATCTTTATTAAACTTTGTCTGTAGCCTCATTATAAGAGTTTCTATAAAAGTTCAATAAATGGTAGCTCTTGACCTAAAAAAAAGAAATAAAACATTTAAGCGACTTTTTTTCATGAACCGCTTGATGGATCTTCATCACACTAGGTCACTGAAAAGTCCTCTCTCTAGTTCATTAATTCTCTAGTGGTTTAAATGGCCGCTAGAGCAAAAATATAAAACCTTTAAATGACTTCATCTCATATGCAGGTTGATGGATTTTTATTGAACTTGGTCAATAGCATAGTTATAAGGTCCTCTTCAAAATTTGTTGTAATGGGGACGCTTAACCCTTTTGTTGAAACAATAGGCTAAATTTTCCTCCGACCAGCCCGGAAACGTTGTAGAAATATATCCTGAATAGTAAATTGGACTGTTTTCTAAAATACAGGTGTGAATTTTTTCATATTTGGATTAATAATGAACTCGGATGCAATTTCTGGTGTTTGTAAATTTTGCGACGTTATCATTACTGGTTCAATAAAATCTGTAAAAAGATCATTTGGAAGCAAAGAATGCAACCAAGAAGAATAATAGCAAGCTCGGATTGATTGAGTCTGTTCGCGAGAGGTAATGAAATGTGCGACACCTCTCATGCCCACTAGCACAGGCTTAAGCGGAACTCTATTACACATTATGTTGAACAGACTCCTCCATGATCCCGAAGGACCAGAAAATATAACAACATTGAATCCAAGTACGGGGAGATTTTTTTACCAGTTTCGGAGGCTATAGGCTATAGGCTCCGCGTTTTTCCGTCTGTTATTCCGTCCGACTGCAATTTCGTTTTCAGTCCATTACTATGTCGTCCATCAAGAGATTTTAATATTACTTGGCACAAATGTTCTCCATAATGAGACAATGTGTCATGCGCAAGACCCGGGCACCTAGCTCTAAGGTCTAGGAGGTCAGATGTCAAGAAGACATCTATCACTATGTCAGACATGAAGAAATTCTAATATTTATTAGCACAAATGTATCCCAAATGATATGTCATACACAAACCCAGACCCCTAGCCTAAAGGTCATGGTCACACTCAGAAGTCAAAAGACTTCTTTCTGTCCGGCGAATAGCTGTGTCATCCATCAAGGGATTTTAACATTACTTGACTTCAATGTTTACAATAATAATACCTAATTTAAATCTCAACGTCACACTTGAAGGTCAAAGTTCAATAGTTTTTTTTCCTCTGCGGTCCGTATCTTTGCTATCCATCAATGGATTTTAATGTTTTTTGCCACAAATATTCCCAATAAAGAGATAACTTTCCATACAAAACACCAAGACCCCTTGCTCAAGAATTGATCAAGGTCACATTCGGAGGTCATAGGTCAAACGATATTTCCCTATCCGGTCTATAACTCTGTCATCAATTAGAAATTTTACATACTTTTTAGCACACATTTTCACCGTAATGAGACAGTATGTTATGCACAAGACCCAGACCCCATGCTCAAAGGTCAATGTCATACTTTGAGGTCAAAGACAACATCGAGTTTTTCCTGTTTAGTCTGTAAACTATTTTAGGTCACTTTTCTTGTGTTGCCTTTTCCAATTTGCATGAATATTAAAAGCAAATAATCAGCTACACAATTCTGTATCGCCATGACTCAGATGAAATTGTAACGAGGCTGTAAAGTGCCTTTTATATGTTATGTCTGTACGTACGTTTCTGCAAGTTAGATTTCCATCGTTATTACTACATGCTAACACGTAGAGCACTTGATCAAAGTCACATACAAAGTATATGACATTGTAGACTTATGCAAACACTCAAAGGAACAGCGAGATTACAAACGCAAAGACAACCCCTTTAAGGTAATAACTGTTAAAAAAAGAGTTATATTTTTCAGCCAAACATCATCAAAGTAAACCTCAAAATTTCAAAGAAGGCAAAGTATAATTTTGGCATAATTTGTGCATCCCGATTGATAGTTTAGCGTTAACGCAAGTGTTGACAGCATGTCATCGCGATATTGATACCTTGTGCTGGAATTCAAAAGATAATAGGTAAGGGTAGATTTCTCGGAAGCACAGAGCACCACAAAACACAGCCTCAGAGCCACGCATTTAGCGTATTTTATTCTTTACAGTAAAATCGATTAATTATGTGGAACAAAAAATTTTCTCCTTTCATAATCAAGTAGTTCTTATTGTTGTGCCAATTTATTTGGTTGGTCAACGGATTATTTAAATTTTAAATTGATTGGTTATTAGGATTATTGTAATCCCTATTTTGATAGGTTGTTCACAGGTAAATATATAGATTTCTCTGGATTTGGCGCTTCATTCTGTTTTTTTTCTATTAGTTTGATCACGTCAAAATTTCTTTTCTCCCACCCTCCCTTAAGAATTGAATCCCTATTAAAAAATTTTGTCTTTAAAGTTAACATTTAAGCTAATACCCGAGGTTTAATAGTTTGTAATAATAGATCTACAATGTCATTTGTTATTGTATGTGATTTATCAATTAGATCTATGTTTAATTAATTTCTGGTATATGAAACATTGTATTTTATTTATTGTGGTGTTTCGTATAGATATTTATTTAGAAAACACCAAGTGTGTCGTTATATTGAATATTGATAATGATTATGCTGTTGGATACTTAACAGTATGTCTTGTTATTATCATTGAAACAATATTGGTTATAACGTGATCAATTTAATCCTAATTAAATATTTCATATGTCAGCTTTGTTTTATTTTGTTTTCAAACAAAAATAGAAATTTTAAGTGAACACTTAATTTGCAAAGTAGGCCCACAACAAAACGAAGCTTTAACGGAAAAATATAACAGACGGGTTCCTTAAAAAATCCAACAAGTACATTTTAATTTTATGCAAAATATAGATAGAGGGGGAGGAAGTGGTAAGGGGTAGAAAGGGGATAGGGGAGGGGGTTGAAAGGGAAAGTAGAACAAGGATGAATATACAAAGGGAACGCCACGTTCCTTAATCACAGTTGCACTACAACGTAAACCACAGTACAGCAGACATTCATGTACCAAAGACAAATACATCCACACCCACACACAACTAACTAACACTGATAAACAGACAATTAAGAACAACACTGTAGGACACCGCCCAAGACACACAGACGCACAAGCACACAAACGCACACATATAAGCAGGAAAAAACAACAATCGGGCACCGCCTTAGGATTCCGACAGCCAATATTAAGGTGGGCACGATAACTTAGAAAAGGGGGAGGGAACGCCAAAGCAAGGGAGTGCAATTGAAAGGATTGGGGCGATAGAGGAAGTGGGGAGAAAGAGGAAAAAACCGCTAACAACAAACAAGACAACATACGCAACACAAAATACAAGACAGACAGAAAACAAGTTGAAAATAGGGGCACCGCCTTGGAACGGTCAGTTACCTATATAAAGGAAATTGGAGGTTTAAACGCGTTTAGGATATGCCAACCTCGCACTTGCCCTATTCCCAACGAGTTAGACAAGACAATGCTAATAAAATGCATACAACAAACAAGACTACATACGCAACACAAAATACGAGATGGACAGTTAATAAAATGCCAACAACAAACAAGACTAGATACCCAACACAAAATACCACCAAAGTCTGATCTTCTTTGTAGAATGCACATCTGGCAGGTACGGGGTAAGCTGCACACTTTCATGTAGTGTAAACTGTTATGGAGGATTTACCAACTGTCATCATGTTAACGGGACATGTTTACTTGGATGTGCGACAGGGTTCGAAGGGAACACGTGTGATAAAGGTAATCGATTTGGACATATATTATTATACCTCTGTTTTTAAATGACCTGTTACCTATGCTTCCTATGTTGTAGCTCGATTCTGATAACATGTTCAGTATACACATTAGTTTTATTATACTTTTGTTGCAAGTGTATATCACCTACTATACAGTGCACTCGTCGGGCCGACTGCTTTTAGAAAAGACGGTACATTTACAAAATACTCTTGCCAGTCACACAAACACACGAACACATATGATTAATTTCAGATTAGGATTGCATTTATTGTTAAAAGTCCCTTTATTAAAACCATGCATGGTAATATTTATAACAACGTGTGTTAATACCAAAAGGAGATCAAAAGGGAGATGTTTGAACAATTGAAATCGAAAAAGACTAGAAAATCCATATCATCGTGTGATATGTAGTTTGTATGTAGCACTTTTGAACGTTTATTTTATAGATGAAAAGAGCGCTATAAAAATCTAGTAAATAATAATAATAATAATAATAATAATAAAATAACATGGGTAAGTCATATGTAATGCTTGAAACTGATTTAACGGATCCTGTTAATTAACCAGTATACATTTGCATTTTAATGTTAATTTTATTTATATTGTTGTCTTTTAGAGTGTGATAATGGGTTTTGGAATAGAAATTGCGAGACAAAGTGTGGCAAATGTCTCTCTGGTACATGCAGTAAGACGACTGGTTTTTGTGAAGGGGGTTGTTTAGCGGGATACAAATATACTTCTAGATGCACACAAGGTATACGTATATTCAGGTCTATCTTATTCTATTCTATCTATTACAAGTGACTGAAAAAAAAAATGATTGATTGCTTGTTCGGTTAATTTATTTAATCATTCATATATATATTAACTGATTGGGAGTTTTCAGCATTATTTTAGTTGTGTGATTGCGGGAAGTTAACAATATCTTAAGAAATGAAATGATGAAACGTGAAGGGTCGGTTACCATAAAACGGATACTCATGTCTGAATGGAAGTAAATGTAGTATAAAGACATGTTAATTATTAGGTTTGCGGGTCAGTATGGTTAATGGGGGTCGAGGCGTTTGCCGAGTCCCTCTATTGGTCAAACTGACACTACATATTTTCGTGGAGGGTCACTAACAAACCCTATAATTGATTTGATTTACCGACCACATATTTTTATTCTAGAATGACATGGAAATCTACTGACCCTCCACAGAAATACAGGGGGTCACCACTTGAACAAAATTGTTTCTTTTGGATTTTGGGAATCCGTGTAATAAAAATTCAAACATTTTGCCTTACTTTTTTACATACGACCTGTTTTATCTTACAATAAACACAGAATGCGATGATTATACATTTGGAATAAACTGCGGAAGTTTATGCAATCCAAACTGCGTAGATATATGTGATAAAGTCAATGGAACATGTGGCAACTGCACGTCAGGTTGGAAGGGAGACACATGCAGTCAAGGTAAGCCTAAGGAAAGATTAAAGTTTCTTCATTTGATAAAGTTTCCGAGATAAGAAAATTACTGCTTTCGTTATAGTAAATGTTGTCTAGCTTGACAAACATCTTTGAGATTAAGAATTTACTAATTGTAGTGACCATCAGCGTCATTACTTATTAATATTGCTGATTAATATTCTGTCCCTACATTCTCTTCAAGTCAGCCGTTCTCATTTAAAGTGACCGTCGAGCAAATCCCTTATAAGATACAATATATTCCATATTGGACGACGAAAAATCTTAGGTTCAAATCTCCATGTTTTTTATCTGAACAACAAATTAAAGCGGTTGACCGAAAAAGTATTTGCATGAAATTCAACATCAGTAACCGCTTGACGCGCTGTTTCTGTATATGTCACTTTCTTTTTACTGAAACACACACACACAACTAAGAAACTTATACAACCTGCCTAGAATAACATATGTCCTCATCTCTTATTTTGTAATACAAATGTATTAACTTCTGAAAGAAAAAAAAATAAATTCATATTTTACGGATTTAAAAATTCATCTGCTCCTGAAACATCTGAACGAAACAATATGGCAGCCAATTTGATTTCAACTTGGACAATGCTTATTGACTTTCTGATATTCTTATAGAAACTAAAAATATAATAGACTCTTACCTGCGCAAAATAATAAAATCATCCTCTTGAATAAATCAGAACATGCTTTATTTCTACACTTTTAACATTTGACTCGGGCAACTATACATCATATTCAATTAACATTGAAAATTTCAGTTCCAGCTCTGGACACAGTAACAAAGAATTTAAAGATTTTAAAATCACTAAATTTACATTGTACTTAGAATTATAATTAAAACAATCATTTTTGTTTCAACTTAATAAAGATAAATGCCTTATATAAGGAATAAATCAAGAATAAGTTTAGTTTCAAGTGTATCATTATCCTTTCCAAGAACCGATCCATGTTTGATGATGCAAACATTGTGATGACATGATGAACGTTACATAATAGCGTCTTTACGAACTACTATCTGCCTGATGAAAGTGGAGACAGGCATAGTTAACTTACCAGTTGAGGTTAAATAATCTGTTTAGAAAAAAAGCTATGCAAAACCTAAAACTGGACTCTGTAATACTGAATTCAATCTGAAAGGACACTGACGTGAAAACTAGTCCGTCAATATAGGAGGAGCTTGATTTTGATATCAGGTCAATGGACTGATATAAAAAATATCAGGCAAGTGATATTAGGCACTTTGCATGGTAGTTGCATGACAAAAAAAAGAACGACTTGCACTAACCGAATTATGAGGTGTGGAAGTCACAAACAACTAGGAATGACAATTTTATAATTTCCAAACCCATTATTTTTAAATACAAATGGAAGACAGATTAGAATGTATAAAACAAATATTGTATATCAGTGGGAATACATGTATATGCCATGCTGCTTTTTTTTCACAATTGCAGTAAAGCTAAGATAAGATAAGATATGTTTATTATAGTCTCACTCTGCATGAATAGAAATATAACACAGTTGCATTTACACATAAAAAATCATGCAAACCTTTCTTAAAAGAAGTACTCGTTGAATAAAAATAATAAAATGCGAGGCTCCGCCGAGCATTTTATCAATTTTATTCAACGAGTTTAATATATTCAATGTGGAAAGTCACAAAATTAATGTAATATTCTTTTTATCACAGGTTAGCTTTTGCTGCCGAAACATCTATAATTCTACTTTCTTTAACTATTATATACAAGTCTATTTGACCAACGTCCTCTACAGTTTAAACGACGTCGACGTCAAAGCTTTATTACACTAGTTTATTTTATGCTAACTAATGAAATACTGTATTCTATCAGTTAAATATTTTCATATCTCATCGCTCACACTGTGAAAATATGAAATCTATATTTTCACACTGTGAGAGATATGAGCTCCGCCCCTTATACATTCAGTATGAATTTTAAATTATTTGCTTAAAACAGGATGAAAATTGTAGTCGCACTTTGTTCTTTATAGTATATTTCTCGATTCAAATTTTTTACTTAAAGAGAATTTCATACCGTTATGCAGCAAAATATAAAATAAAATGGAACTTTATGTTGCATGCGTCTTTATAACGTCACATCACGTCTGACGTCATGTCTGTATACGCGCGTCTGTTTCCCGCGCTGAGTTTAAAACAGTTGCAAAATGCTTTTCTCAACGTAATTGAGCATAAAATAAAAAGAAAATTTGTTTGTTTTTCGTGAATATGGAATATATCTCACCTCGAAGTGAGCAAATTTTCACATTTTCACTCGCGCTACGCGCTCGTGAAAATATTTGAAATTTTCTCACTTCTCAGTGAGATATATTCCATATTAACTCAAAACAAACAAATATCCTCTATGTATTATTAATTTTAAGTAATAGCTTTATTTCACTCCCGCACGTCAAACATGTAATAGCAGAGCTACCGGCGCCGCGAAGCGGCGCCGACAGCGTCGCATTACGGTTACACGTATGAACAAGAAAAAGAATAGAGAGATCTAACTGTGTATACTATCGAGTTGAAAATTCGTGGTACTTTTCTGGAATCGGTGTTGTTCGGATTTTTTCATGTGCTCTATGCACATAGTAATTAATCAGTAAAGACGTCAGTAGACGCTTACTGTTTACGGTTGATAAAAGCGTCTCACTTACTGCTTTGAATATTGAATAAAAAATGTAAATGCGGGTTTGATAATAAAAATTTAGAGCTAAATACATTTTGTACGAAGAAAAAAGAAATAAAATACAATATTTTCATTTTGAAACGACTTTCCTCACGTTGCCATGACCAAACTTTATCATATATACTTATGTTTGTCATTATGACGTCATAATTCCACATTGGTGTAGTGGTTAACGAGTTCGCGTTGAAAACCAGAGGTCGTGCGTTCGAATCTCACCTGGACCAGATTTTTTTTTCAATTCCTTTTTTTATTTCAGTTTTTTTTCTATTATTATCAGTTTTGAAAATATTGTATAACTAAAGTCATTCATGTGAAATTTAACAAGTGTTTAGTTTTGATGTCAGGCTCCAGTGTAGTGCCTGTGCAGTAGTCAGTAGACATAACTTTAAAAACAAAAACAGCTTTAGAATCAAAATAACAGGCATTGAACTGTGAAAAGCAAATAATGATCTTCTCCCCGTTCGCATATATTTCATCCATTAGCGTTAAAAACAAGTTTAGTTTCAATTTTATTCAAACAAATGTTAAGTCCCACTTATGTGGGCAGCATTAACACTGACCAGAGTTTACCTAAAAAACAAAAACTATTGGCGATCAATTAGATCTATCAATAAACATCAAAAAGGTTCTTACTACCATCCCTGTTTTATAGTGCCAAAAGATTAACCATAAAAAGCCATAGAAATGTTAACTTAGAAGTTTAGTAAATAAACAGGGTTTTTCAAGAATTTCGGCATACTCTGTTTTTCTCAGGTAAAATTCTGATCATTAACTTTTAAAAATTGCTAGTCTTTGGGTTTAAAACAAGCTTTGTACAGTCATGTAAATGATTGTAATTTCCCCATACCAGGCGTCTATTATAGCAGTATTTTTGACTGAAAGTAAGACACAATCATTCTTCCTTTCAGAAAGAACCAAAATTTGACAATAATGACATTTTAAAGAATTACAATAGTCATTTCCAGGAGTACATAAATTGTAATTTCTACTAACTTTGGAATTGAAACATTAACTTTTTACATTAAGTCCTTATTGCCAAACATTTACATTCTTTATCTTGGTGCAGATTTTAATCTATATCGAACTTTCATTTAATTATATACAGAATAGGAGAGATCGCCGTGACGTCACGCGTTAACATCTGTTTATCTGGTGGTTGGCAAAACAAATGTTTTTTAACACCGTTTGCGTATTGAATCAGAATTTTTAATTTTTAATAACTTTTTTGCTCATTTATGGATTTTCAAAATTCAAAAAGATTTGAAATACTAACGATCTTCATATTTTTGTATCCAAATATCTTTTTTCAAATAATAACCGTTTTAAATGACATATAATTTTAAAAGCGGCGTAGTGATTTTCACAACGTTTAGAAAAACAGTGTAAGTTAAGCCTTCATAATTAATCCATTTTATTTCGAAATAACAATTACGAATATTTCACATGTCAAGAATTAAATTTGATGCAGTCTAAAACATGCATTTAGAAAAATCATATTTTCGGATCTTATAATTTTAATAGATCTAATAGAACATAAACTTCCTAAACGAATCCTTAGTTCCAGACAATTCCAACACCACTCCTTCAATTTCAAAGGGGCACTGTGATTTTTCAGGGAGCTCTGCCTTTTAGGTAGCACCTAATTTCATATTAATTTAAAATATTAATACTTTAAAATTATTTTATACAATTCACAGTCAAATAAGAACAATATGTAGATATTACACATTATATACACACACACATACCTTTAGCATGGATACTGACAGACTGTATCAGGGAAAAAAACACCTGAAGACTGATGCTATGCCTAAATGCCTAAGCAGACCTTAAACAAACTAAACTATATTCTTTAAAATGATCTAGGACCTTGTCACACAATATAGGTTATCACCTTATGCTTAAATTCTTAATAAACAGATGCTACTAGACAAAGTGGAATTTGTGACAAAATGGTCGTCCAACGGAGTAGAGTAAACTAAAGTATGTACTGAGTGAAACATCGAGTGAGTGTAGTGGATTGCACTGAAACGTTTGATGAAGCAGTGTATTTGGCTGACGTGAGATATTGAGTGAAAATTTAATGAGAGCAAAAGTAAAAAGGCAAACAATTTCTACGAATATTAAACATTAAATGTGATACAGTATATAATGTTTCCAAGGACAAAATGCATCATTGCTTTAAGTTCAACTATACCGTACTATTTTCCTTGTGTTTAGGATGTTAAAACAGGTTTTGGCACTTAAACATACAAGTTTGTGATTGAGAGTAAATACCCAAATCTATCAGTATCAGTTAGGTCTATAAAATTTGTATTCAAGTTTGAAGCTGTTTGTATCAGTCCTGCTCGAAAAGAACTATACAACGGACAATGTAATAGAACAAATATTTTATCCTCAACAGAATCTCTACAGTGAAAAGAAGGTTCGTTCCTCCGTCGGTATACCATTATATCGTCCTAGCTCAATACCAATTGGGGCTGGGCCACATCTGAATTTGGTCAGTGCACCCCTGTATGTTCTTGCATACCAGACGGGGATTTCCGGTATTTTTACCGGTGCTAAAAAATCATGGCTCTCGTGCTTTAAATGACGTATTACGAACTACATATATGTAGAAGATTTATGTAGTTATTTATATTTCATTTCGAAAAACGAAATAAAAATCCAATACCTTGACAGTTCCTCTTTGTTCCTAATAGTAAATTTCTCGATTCAAAGTACGTTATTTTATCAAAAATTCATAACGTTACGCTGGAAGTGATAAAACAAAACCGGAACTAATCATTGTTATTTGTCTTTCAAACGTCATGACGTCTTTCCTGTTTACGGACGTTGATTTCTTGCGCTTTGTTTAAATACGCTGCTATAAGAAATAGTTCTAAAAAGAAAGCCGTTCGACTGATTTTATTTTTATTATTATATCTTGATATCGGTATGCAAGAAAAAGATTCTGTCACTGGTTATAGGTGCAGATGGGAATATCCGGCTTTCGGGTAACTGTTTAGGCGGTAACTCGGTGGGAACCTCGTTACCGCATAAACAGTTACCCTCGAGGCCGGAAATTCCCATCTGCAACTATAACCAGTGAAAGAATCTTATAATCTATTAAAGACTGTTGTACAATATTGCTCTGAATAAAAATTTTACTTGAATGTTTTAATGTTTTCTATAGTCTAAGCTTATTTCTTCCTATTCAAATCCATGCAGTATCACGGTTAACGTCTCTACTCCTAGGTAGCATGTTACTTAATACATCAACTTTATGAAATGCTGTTTCAATATTACATAATATATCACAGCCGTTCTGTTTAAACTTTTGACCGACTTTTAATTCCAATTCTTACATTTATTATTTGACATTCTGTCTGACCAAACAAATATATTCTTATTCAATCTTGACTGAATTATACATGTACTACTAAGTCTACACCAATTAGCAAACACAGATTTCCAACAGTTATAAAAAAAATTGGCGTCCAAACTATATCACCACAAACTGCAGCATTTGGAGTGTACCTACCTACATTTAGGAAATACCTTGTAACTCTATTTTGTACTACAGTGATGCATGAAAAAGTATCATACCCCATACGGATGGTGCACAAGTTATTACTGGAACAACTGTGGCCTCGTACATTTTCGTAAAAGCTTCATACGGTATACCTCTAAATGCTTTGGTTCGGGCTGTAGCGTAATGGCCTCTGAAAGCCACATGGCTCCAGTGTTACCAGACTTGTAAAACCTGTTGTAGAACTTTCACACACATATATAAGATTGAAAACACAATAGTTCGTATTGATGTTTATTTAATTTCAGGTAGTTAAATAAAGTATTTTAGAACAAGTAATTTTATTGTCTCAGTGTCCATCTTTCAAATAATATTTAGCTACTGTAAAATGTTAAGAACTAATTATGTTTGAGTTGTCTTTCATGAAATCTACATATTTGGAAGGTAACCTAACTAGGCATAATAGTATTTTTGACTTACGTTGGCAGAACCACGGTTGGTGGCTCTGCCGCCTTGCCTCCTCGAATGTCTAGTACATAAATCTTTTATATGCACCGGCCAGACTGTTGATTACCAAATTAAGATGTAGTTTTCCTGGTGTTATGTCTTAACCTGCCTAGAGCTACGATAACTTGTCAGTTTTATATTTCAACATTTTTAAAGGTAAAGAGTATGAATATATTTTCTCCAAGACATTGAATAATCTAGTCTTTTAAAACAATAGTCTAGCACCCTTTTTTGAAATTACATTATTACATTACAAATTCCTTCATTTCTTCACGAAAAAAAACAATAAAAAAAAGGTATTTTACTATCCTCGGAAACTTTTGAATGTTATAAATTGTAATGCAAAAATAGGTGTTTGAACACATATGCTTGTTTCTTATTGGTAATATCAGCCGTTTTTGCCGACAAATATACAGATTTAAAACAAAAATTGATGGACACAGAGCTAACAAAAATTCAAAACGCGATGGGTTAATATTTGAAATGGTAATACAATTGTACATAAAATTCCACGCGACTATTTATTCTGTGTTTCGTCGTTGCCCAGTGGTATTACGTGCAGACATCGTCATGTTGTAGGCTGTGTCATCAAGCGGCATGTACTGTGTAACCTCATCGGTGAATTATTATATACTGAAATTGACTAAAAGTATGATCAGCAAATGTCATGTTGTTATTGAATTTCGACAGTTAATTCCCAATGGCATTTATATGTTCGGCTGTGATCTTGAAAGAGTTTCTCCGTCTAAAACTAAAATTGTCAGGTCATGCTTATATGTCCATCAAGACGCATGTTATAAATTTATAAAGATTTTATTATATTGTCACCATGATTGTTGTAAAACATTCATTGTTTCTATGGATTTATTTTCCATGGAGTTTTTAATTCGAAGGCTAGTCCATGTGAAAACGACTATTTGCATTCTCCTTGTCATGAGCTCGAAGAAATCCCCAATCTGAATATGAATTATTTTCTTCTTTTTTCACAGAATTTCCGTTGTGGCTTTGCATTTTATTTATTTTTTCCATGATGACTTCTGATTTTTCACAAATTTGCACAGCATTTTTATGCACATAGCAAGTGTCTTCGCCCATTTTTCTTTTCCCTTACGTGTTTTTGAAATTTTGAACAAAATAGTTGCACCCAATTTATTACTTCCTTAACATTAATATTATATAATTTATATTTAGATCTATACGGTTTCAATACAAGAGGACATGACATACCAACTTTCTGACAGCTGGAGAAAGGCCTTAATAAAAACATTTTTGCCCTTAAGAAAAATATTGATATTAATCATCTTCTATTTTCATTTACATTTATTTTACCATGCGTTTTAAATTCTATTTTGATGAACTGTATCATTTCAGCAAATTGTGGTCTTATCTTTTTTTACGAATAATTTTTAACTTTTCATATGTATAACTTGTGCACATCAAAGATATATTCTCTATATATCTATTAAGTTTTAATAATGTTCCACACTACTTGTCAACTTGTACACATGCAACAAGCTCGGTTAACATAAAAAGTTATCAATTGTGTCAATTTGATAAATATATCAACATATTAATTCAAAACAAAACGTTGACAAAATGCACGTATATTGTTCACTGCTAATAAAAATATATGTTCGTCACGTAGACATACTTATCTACTATTCCGTAGGTATATTCTATAGGTTTCCCATGCTTCTGTTTGCACGGCCTTTATACCTAAAATAACACTAATCTAGTGTTCTTTGTGAGTCACTGCTCACAGGTCATCATCAAACACATTTCCTGTGTCTACCGTGGTCTTAGTTTCTGCCACGTTACATTTACTATAATCACAATATTACATTCAAAGTCAGAAATATATACAACATCTATTTACAAAATCCGAACCCTTATTTTTTTTGAAACAGTAAACCCCATACAAACATTTTATCTAAATAATGCTCCAAAAAAATATGATGACAGAATACTTTTAAAACAAGTATAGTCTGAATTATGAATTTCAAATTGAATACAGGTATGTTAAAATATAGTTTGACATGCGAACTGCCAGAAGCAAATTTGACCAGTTACCTACATGTTAACTAATATTTGACAGGTGTAATCTAAATTTTATAACATAAATGACATTTCCCACACGTTACTTTGACAACTGAACTTGCTTTTAATTTTATCATAACATACAACTTGTAATTTTAATAAAAATCCTCAGACAGATAAACTGCCAGCAGCATAATTTGTTTTCGTGTACTTTACATTTGTAATTTTATTTTATTCTCTTTTTTGGGGGTATTTTTCTTCTTTATTTGTAAACAGTTTAGTTTACTCTACTGTTCATCTTAAATCTTTCTTGTTAGGCATCGCTTTGTTAATGCATACCTTTTGAAAAAAATCATATATTAGGTTTGTCAAAATCAAACAACCTAAAAACCCTATGACGATATCTTTGTAAAGTAATATTTCAATTGTTTTATAACTATGATATATTGACAGCTTTCGTCTGCCCGATTTAGCTAATTTACAGAGTTTTCAAATTTTATATATTTTAGTGTTTTGCTTCATTTTGCTTTATTTAATTTTCGCCTACCCTACAAGATTTGTAAATATTTCTATACATAAATCTGATATGATACATAATTTTATGAAGGCAAACTTTTCAGTAACAGTTTTAATTTTGAATTGCATTTCGTGCTAGATTGAATTCAACTATTTTTTCTCCCAAAATATGCCCAAAAACTTTTAAAAGGAAAATAGACATTTCTACTTGCGTTTTCGAAGATCTATTGGCTCGTGTCGTCTTCCCAGTTCGGCGTGATGTATAGTGGCAGAGTACTTCGTGTAATACGTGGCCGCAACAATCTCGCAGAGAACATCCTGGTCATCGGATACCAAAAATCGCCTTGTAGCGTAATGATCTCTAAAAGCCACATGGCTCCAGTGTTACCAGACTTGTAAAACCTGTTGTAGAACTTTCACACACATATATAAGATTGAAAACACAATAGTTCGTATTGATGTTTATTTAATTTCAGGTAGTTAAATAAAGTATTTTAGAACAAGTAATTTTATTGTCTCAGTGTCCATCTTTCAAATAATATTTAGCTACTGTAAAATGTTAAGAACTAATTATGTTTGAGTTGTCTTTCATGAAATCTACATATTTGGAAGGTAACCTAACTAGGCATAATAGTATTTTTGACTTACGTTGGCAGAACCACGGTTGGTGGCTCTGCCGCCTTGCCTCCTCGAATGTCTAGTACATAAATCTTTTATATGCACCGGCCAGACTGTTGATTACCAAATTAAGATGTAGTTTTCCTGGTGTTATGTCTTAACCTGCCTAGAGCTACGATAACTTGTCAGTTTTATATTTCAACATTTTTAAAGGTAAAGAGTATGAATATATTTTCTCCAAGACATTGAATAATCTAGTCTTTTAAAACAATAGTCTAGCACCCTTTTTTGAAGTTACATTATTACATTACAGGGCAATTAACATACCTAAAGCTCTATTTGCAGACTGTGCAACAGTGTTTACAGTTATTGCATAATCGAAATGTTGAGTTAATAATACACCTATTAAATACTTATACTGTGTTACATAATTAAGAGTTGTGTTACAAATTCTAAACATAAATTCTGACTGATTCACTGACGGATTACCAAAGACTTTAATGGGTTTACATTCATTACATTTCTGACACACCATAAGTTCAGTACATTTAACATACACTGTAGGTCATTTTCTGTAGGTCAATATCAGCATACAACAGTATAGGAACATTTCCACCATCAATGTTAATTCCAGTATATTTAGCTTTACGTTTTAAAGCTAGATCATTTATATAAAGGTTAAATAATAAAGGTGACAATGAACATCATTGTTTTAATCCAGTGTTGACAGCAAACCAATCTGTATTGAAATGTTTTAGTTTCACAGAATACAAAACATTTTAATAGAATTACTTAGCCTTTAGCCTGCTGGCGGCAAGTGGTTTTGCCTTTGCGACCAGTGCAGACCATGATCAGCCTGCACAGATGTGCAGTCTGATCATGGTCTGCACTGTTCGCTATTCAGTCAGTAAATTTCCAGTGAACACCCCTTTGAATAATAAGTAGTACTGCCAAAATTGAATGATGGACTTGTCCATTTTAGAAATATAGCAAGGTAAAGGTTAATAGCATTGATTAATTTTGTACGAAAACAAAGTTTGGTCAATTTGGTGTACAGCAGTTCTCTATTTATAGTGTCGAATGCATTTTTAAAATCAATGAAAGCACAAAAGGTTGACAATTTACATTTTTTTCTTGTATCAATAATACTAGTTAATGACTGAATGCGATCAACTGTGCTACGGCCTTTTCTAAAACCATTCTGACCCTCATAGATAATATTATTCTCTTCTGTCCAAGATGTTATTCTATTATTAAGCAAGGTACAATAAATTTTATGAACTACATGTCTAATAGCTATACAACGACATGAAAGAGGGTCCCTTGGATTACTTGTAGAACACTTAGGGATAGGGATTGGCCTTTTAAAAGTCCTACCCCATAACTGTGGCTATAAGATATAAGCTATAAGACTTTACCTGTTTGCGTTTATAAGAATTTAAGACTGTTTGATAAATTAGTTATTCTCGCTGCTCGCAAATGTATGTGAAAAATAGAACCATTTGTTTAAATACTACAGTGTTTGAAATTACAATAAAATAGACTCACATACAATTCAATTTCAAAAGAATAGAATGATACTATAATATAATGGTAAAATATCTGGAGTTTGCACTTCAGCAGAGCTTCTAGTGTAATATTTCTATCAAAATAACTTGTATTTGTTTTTGAACAGGACCATTCACTGACGACAGCTTTATATCTTGTCAAAGACTTAAACATTGAATTTGGTGGGGGACAATCATATGCATTACCCACGACGAGATATATATCCATATTTTATAACAGTCTGAGTCAAACAGTCATTTTGATCTTTGAACGTCTGCTATGAATAACTAGAGCCACACAAATGAATATATTTATGTGTAAATTTCATTGAATTACGTTTTGACTTGATTGGTCAAATCTTTCGTCATCATAAGTATAAATAAAAGCACTTTGCAGGATTTTTCTTTCATATTTGTTTTGGATTATAACTTTACTACAATATAAGACAGATAGATAGATAAATAGATAGATGTTTATTCAATTTACACAAATTTAAGCTAAAATATCCAGTAGCTGGGTAACTAAAAAGTTATAGTTTCACATAAATAAAACACATATTAACTAGTTAACTAAGATCACAATGTAATTTGTATCACAGCTAGGCTTTTTAATACTATGTGTACCTTTATATTATAGAAACAAATGTTAATTAGACTAAGATAGTTTAAATTGGAAGCAACATGTATATATTATAGCAGTGTGTAGTAACCTAGGATGGCCCATAAAAGCTAGAAAGCTTATATCCAATGGGGTCATTGGCTAAATATACTTACTATAATGAAAACATACATATTTAACACATCAAAGACAAAAAAATTAAAAAAGACTTTGGGATTTGGAAGCTATGAAACTAAAACTGTTTCTATAATATATTTGTAGATCCTAAACACAATTAACTAGCCAATGTGATTAAAACACAAAACTATGTATTGGACCATGTCAACAATGCACACTGTTTCTCAAATCTAAATCTAAAAGATGTTTCTTCACAGAAAGTTTGAATTGATTCAATTTAGTTAATTTCTTCAGATCGTCTGGAAGTGAATTCCAATCCTTTATTGCACTAAAACTGAAAGATATATTTTCTTTCCCAAATGATTTAGGTAGAACAAAGTTGTACATATTGGCCCTTCTAGAATAAGAGTGAACAGTTCTGACAGGTACAAGATTTTCTATCATGTATGAAGGGCATTTGTCGTGGACAATTTTAAACACATGGTTCAAACGTAACTGCTTATTTCTATTTTAGACATTCAACAATGACATTTTAGTCAGGCTAAATTGATTTTCGCTTTCCCTCGGTTCCATGCCATTTATGAATCTAACAATCTTGTTTTGACAAATTTGTAACTTATCTGTAAGACCCTTATTTAAGTTTGGATACCTGGAAGTACAAGCATAATCTAAATGACATTGAATCAAAGCAGAGCATAAAATACTTTCTAGTATTAAAGTCTAAACATTTAGCTTGTCGATACAAAAATCTAAGACGTGAATTTACCTTACTTATTATATTATTAACAATGCTTTCTCCTGATAATGAGCTGTCAATAGTGACACCTAAATATTTTACAGACTCAGAGGTCTCAATCTTATATCCATTACAAACAATGTTAAATTTATTTACTGGTTTTAATTTGCATTTTGAGCCAAAGATAATGCATTCAGTTTTGCCAAGATGAAGAGATAGTTTGTTATCCACCAGCCAGTTTGAACAAGACTCTAAAACTTTCCCTAATTTTAAAGAAATTACCTTTGGATCTTTATGCGCAAACAATATAGCACTATCATCAGCATATAAAATTAATTTACATTCGGGGTCAATACTGATAACCATATCATTGACATAACATAGGAAAAGAAGAGGGCCTAAAATCCTGCCCTGAGGTACACCACATGTAACAGGTTTGTATTCTGAGAAAACACTTTGACACATATAGTTTGTTTTCTACCAGACAGATATGACATAAACCAGTCAGTGCTTTTGACACCCAATAATTTCAACTTGCCACATAGAATTTCATGATCATCAGTGTCAAAGGTTTTCTGTAAATCTAACATGACCATACCTGTGAATAGGCCTTTGGCATTATTACCTCTAATGTGATCCATTAAGTGAATTAGACAAGTATCTGTAGAATATGAGTTTCTAAAACCAGACTGCATCTCATAAAACATACTGCTTTCAACTAAAAAAAATTTAAAGTTGTGTATACACTGATTTTTCTAAGATTTTTGACACAATACTTAAAATACTAACTGGCCTGTAATTACCAACTTCCAAATTGCTATTTTTCTTGTACAAAGGTTTTACCCTAGCTACTTTCATGTCATCAGGTGCACAGTTTTCAGAAATAGACATATTAACAATAAAAGTAACAGGAATTTTAAAAAATACAGCAGCATCTTTCATAAATCTGGCAGGTTTTTATCTAAACCAGTACTCTTTGATGCTTTCAGGTTCTTAAATTCTTTTAAGACAAAGGACTCAGACACATGTTTTAAGACAAAAACACTGTTATGAGGATTTCTAACATTATAAAAATCAATCAGAGCTTCAGAATCTAAATCAAATAATTGACTAGGACATGGTAATTTATCAACAAGTTTGGATGCAACAGTTGTGAAGAATTCATTGAAATGATCTGCAATTTTTCTAGGACTATGACAACTTTCACCATCAATATTTAACACATGTCAACATTTTCATTAGCACCTTTAAAAGATTTGTATCCTAGCTGTTTTAAGTTTTGCCACAAACTTTTAGGTTTATTTCTGTTTTCAGCAATTTCTTCAGAAAAAAAGAAGATTTTGCACTTCTAACTTCCCTTTGAACAATATTTCTGTATTAACAATACATTGAATAGTCCTCATGTATGCCATGCTTTCTAAATTTATAAAGATAAGAATCCCTGAGCTTTATGGAATGTAAAATCTCAACTCACATCCAAGGTTCAGTTCTCTGTTTGAGTCTGACTTCTTTAACAGGAGCAACTGAATTCAGAACTAACATAAAAATATCTTTAAAAGCTATCCAAGCACTATTTACATTTTCAGAAATCAGCCTTTTCTAAATGTTCAATGAATAATTCCTTACTGTAATTCTTAATACACTTAACTTTTGAAAAATAATGTTTTGAAAAAATTGGGTTGGTAATTTTCCTTGTACAAAATGTCATGAAATGATCACTAAGGCCTATAGAAATTGTACCATACTGACTCAATCTGTCCTTTGAATTTGTTAAAATATTATCAATAATACTGCTGGAATTAGAAATTCTAGTTGCTTCACTGATACTTTGTTGAAGATCAAATATTCTCAGAATGTTGGAGTAACACTTTGTAGATTAGCTTAATATACTTTAGTTTCATTATTTGTTAAACGCTAATAAACGAGTGAATAGTTATTAACGAGTGAATAATATAATTTATGCACTTTGTTTGTATAAAAACATTTTAGACAGCTTTGAAATGGTTAGAAAAAAATGTTATATAAACAGTTCATTAGAGTTATGAGCTACACCAGTGAAACTGGTATCCCTTAATATTTCAATTATTATTTCTTTTATTACAGCATGTGGTACAAACACATGGGGAGAAAACTGCGAGAGAACATGTGGATTTTGCTTAAGCGGAACATGTAATCGCTTCACCGGCCGATGCACAGGAGGATGTCTTCCTGGATATAAAACAACAAGCATGTGCAATGAAAGTATGCTCGTTTTATATTTATAGTAATTTTGAAAAAGATACTAAAGAACCACCTTCTGCCTGTAACTTATTAGTGATATTTTTATAAAACAAAACGTATTTGTAGAATGTCGAAGAAGCATGACAAAACGTTCTTGCATTTTTATACACCCGTTTTGGAATAAGGACGTATAATGTTATGGCGAGTCCGTTAGATCGTCTAATTTCATGTCCAAAGCATACCTCAATAGCTGTTTGGCTTGTAGGTAAGTGAAATTGAGACGATGTGCAGAGTACATGAACCTTGTCTGTAGGTCAAAGGTGAAGGTCTGAGAATGGAGCTCAAATGTCAAATCTGACCGTCATAATTCGTGTTCGGAGCATAACTTAACAACCATTCAAGGTATTGACTTAAAACTTGGCATATAGATAGGTGGCGATGAGACAATTTTCAGAGCGCATACACGTCACGAAAGGAGCTCAGATGTCAAATGTTCCTTCAATCGCCTTCGTAGAAGAATTTTATAACCATTCAAGATATTGAATAAATTCTTAGCAAATAAGTAGATGGTAGATTAGGGAATGTGCAGTGTGCACGAACAAGGTCTGTAGGTCAAAGGTAATGGTCACAGCAAGAGCAAACGTGTCAGTCATATTTTGTGTCCAAAGCATTAATTAATTTTCATTCAAAGAACTTTTACTTCAAACTTGGCATATAAAAAAGGTAGCAATAAGATTATATGCAGAGCGCATGGACTGTATTGACTTAAAACTAGAGATATTGATGAGTGATGAAAAGATGATTTAAGGAGTGCAACAATTCACATTACCTCCTACCCGAAACTACAAATTTTACTTCCTTCACTTTTGATCAAGAGCTTCTGGCGTATATTGCACCGCTTTGCGGAGTTCTTCATTCGGCGTTTGTTTAAATCCTGATAATCTGTTGAGCTGACTGATGATGCCCTCTTGTAATAAATTTCATGTGGTCACTCATTATCAGTCTTAATGCTTTGAGACAAATTATAACGATTAACATTGCGTTGTAATCTTAAATGTTTTGCTTTTTTTATAATACTAGTATTATATACTGTGAAGCATGAAAACACTTATTTTTATTTCCAACTTTGAATGAACTTTCAATGTTGATGTTTGACAGAATGTCCAGTCGGGACATACGGACCCGGTTGCTCAGGCACTTGCAGTACAAGTTGTAAAGTTCCTGGACAATGTAATAATGTGAATGGACACTGTGAATCTTGTGGAGCTGGGAAGCAAGGTGACTACTGTGAAAAAGGTAGGTCTGATGTCAAGTAACTGCTAGTATGTAATAGATTTTGGAATTATTTTAGGTGTCATATCAAAGACTGACATCATAGAATAACTCACTACAAATTATAACTTAAAGTGAGAATATGAAATAAGGTATATCATATCGTGAGCCTTTAAAGCGTAAAATGTGTGACTTTTTCTTAATCTTAATGCAATCAAATACGTGCTAAAATCAAAATAACAGCTAAACAGAGTTGATAGTTTTAATCTTTACCAGACTGAGTGCCTACATCAATGCCACAAACCAGCTGTGATATCATCACATGAAATAATTTGTTTTATTTTTTACTTGAATTCGAACAAAACAAGTAAATAAAAGAATTTTCTAAACAGAGTAGTTAAAAAAGAGGTTGTCTTCTTATACATGTCGTTGTAATTTAGTTTATTTAAGAAATAGTTTATAGCAAAAGAGTGTTTTATCACTGTTTATGCACGATGGGCGGTTATACGTCGGGCGTAATAATATTACGAGGGCGCAGCACGAGTGAAATTATTTGTACGACGCATTACCGCCCGAGTGTATAAATAGTGTTAAAACACGGTTTTGTTATAAATTATTTCGATTCTTATATACCCTTAATAAAAAAAAATAGATAAAATATAGAAGCGCTCTTTCTTTGTCGCAACAAAATCTTTGACGTCACCGCACGTTAGCGTGACGTCATTCTAGCGTAAAAGTGTTTTAACAGAGGCAGGCATATTTTGTTTGTTTGTTTGTTTTGGGTTTAACACCATTTTTCAACAGTATTTCAGTTATGTAACGGCGGGCAGTTAACCTAACCAGTTTTCCTGGATTCTGTACCAGTACATTAAAAATGTTATTGAGACACAACGTTTGTGTGTTAGAACAATTTATTCAGTTTAATTTCTTAGATTACAGAAATGGAATCTCTGTCATGTATGCGGAAACAGGAGTCTACGAACTGAAATATTTAGTTTCAAGTACATAATGTTATCATATTATTATTTTGCATAAATGATATCCGAAATTTATTCACAGATTGCGACAACAGAAGTTATGGAGATGATTGTTCGAAAGAGTGTGGCGCATGCGCGAATAACGAAACATGTAACAGCGTATCCGGACATTGCAAGTTTGGTTGTAACAAAGGGTTCAAACATTCTCTTCTATGTCAGGATGGTGAGTGATTGCTTGATTGTATAAAAGGTAGAGCTCACTCGATATTTAATCATTTATCAATTTATGTAGTTACCTAAGTGATATGAATAAAATTTCGTAGAGACGAAACAAAGTTGAATACTGATTATATTTAATTTGATATGAGTGTTATTCAACAGGGAAAGGCTTGTGTCTCAAAACATATGGATCTTTCTAAATCGCTTTTTCTTCCGTAATACATACGAGTTCATTTTTCAGTAATTGTGTTAACATCATTTATGCCACACTTTAAGTAAATCTGTATCAAATATCAAAGGAAAAAATGAATTTGTTTGATAGAATGTGATGACGGTTCACATGGTAAAAACTGCACTGGTGTATGTGGTAGTTGTAAGCCAGGAACTGTTTGTGACAAAGTCACTGGAGTATGTCATTATGGATGTTCAGACAAATTCACTGGCGCCATATGTGTTGAAGGTAATGAAATTTCAATTACACAAAAATAACTATTCTTCCTTTGCTGATTTTCTCACTGTCGTGCCCAATTTCAATTGTTGTAACAGGCAGTTAAAGCGATAACCATTTCCAATGTCAAAAGATAATTTAGTAATTTGTAGACTTTTCTAGTTGTAGAATTTGAAATATAATTATTAAAATATTCAATTTGATAAAAGTCCGATGCGTCAGGGTTTATCTAATATCGAAATATTTTGTGACTTTGTATCTTGACGCAACATGAGCAAGATTATGTTAGAAGTAAAATACAAAGCGGTTTATAACTATTGGAATCATCTTTTGATGCACAAAATAACTTATTTTAATCTTAAGAAAATCATGTAATATGAAGCTACCTGTTGTGTCCCCGCCCACAAAGTTGTAATTCCAAATGTCAACAAACGTAAATTAAAGTCATATATTTCAGTAACTCTATGGGTATTTCAATAATACGTGACAAATAGTACTGATTAAAACTATTTTTCAGCATTGACACAGGAGAGCAAAGAATTTCCGATTGGCGGCGTTGTTGGTGGCGTGGTAGCAGTCGTTGTTGTCATAGCAACTGTGGTTTTGGTGTTTTTATTCTTGAGGCGGAGGAAGGCGCAACTAAAGTAAATTGCACTTTACATAAATTTATTGATATACCATATAATCTTGGTTAGCCAAATAGTGAACTGTTTCAAAGAAATGATACAGTGAAAAGACATGAGAACGCATTTGGTTCATATAGTGTTTATAGTTCTTACAAATATGTTAAAATGTAACAAAAAGCTCTTACAAGTTTGATTAACGTTAGTGTGCTCTTTTGTAGGTGCCTTTAAATTATTTCATAGAAAAGTCAGCTATGAATACTGTTATCAATTCACGACAAGACAAGTATTTATATATGTATGAACAATAACCTGGAATTGGTGGAAAAAATCTGTATATTGATCCCTCCATAGAGTACATGTTTCAAAGCGTTGCAGTTAGAGACGAGAGTGTTGTTTTATTGCACAAACATAATAAATTTAAACAAATTTTAAGTATGCACATTAAGTTGCTTAAGATAAATGCATGTTGTATGGTAAATCTCTTCCAGGAGTAAGTCGACCAGTCAAATAGGTTTTGATACTGTTCTTAATCAAGAGAAAGAAGAGAATGCTGGAAGTGTTAAAAGGAACAATATTTATGAGAATTCATCAGAAATATTGGCGGAATTAGGCAAGTCAAGGGGTAAATGATTATCTTGAATATTTCTTAATAAAATGTATATTTTCTCTGGAGTTCCGAGTCTGATCAATAATTGTAGCGTTTGCATTTTAAAAGAAAATAGTATACTTATTCACAGAGCTTCAATTATAATTTATACATTTACCTAAGTTACAACTACAAAACAGTATGTGCTGCTAGAATGTCGTGAATTGTAGCCAGTCCCGCAAACCTTTTCAGTATTTGCTTTGCCTAAGTAGCGTTCTCGTATTTCAAATGAGGCTTTTGTAAATCAGAGATAACATAATATTGTCCCTATATGTTCAGCTTCTCAAAACCCCTCAAACGTAAAAAACGAAGTTCCTGCACCGATTGATGAAGAAACAACCGACATTTATTACAATGAAGGACCTCTTGCCAAACGGCGGTCAGAGCATTCCATCTTTGTAACAGATCTGAAAGACTACGTAAAAAGGAGGACAGCGAATGCGGAATACTTTGTTCAAGAATTTCAGGTAGATATTATGTATGACGCCTACTAAGGGATCTATGTAGAATAAATTATATCCATTTATCCGATGTCACGTTGCGGAATTAAAAATAAAAGTAAGTCTGTTCAAATAGTCAAATTATGGATAACTCAGTGAAATAAACTCGACAGAAGAAGCCATGATTAATAAGAATTCTAATATGACTGACAATGCTTTTAAAATCATCACAACAATATTATGTTGACGTCACGTCAACGTGATATTTAGCGCCGTGTACGCATCAAGAAATAGCGCCCTCGTGAATTTATTACGCCCGACGTATAACCGCCCATCGTGTATAAATAGTGATAATTTAAAAGCACTGTTTTGCTATAAATTATTTCTTAATTATAACACGGCCCGAAATATTTTCCAGTTCACAAGAGAAGACTGTGTGTTATTATACAACTCATGCACTGTTTGTACGTCACACATATTACGTCATATATAGCGAACACAAAACAAGCAAATTTATAGTTAACAAATTTTGTCATTCTGATCCTGTTGATTAACCTGACGATTTTAAAATATTAAATATGAACCATTCACTTGGTATTGTTATGAAAAACCAAAGTAAAAACAGCACGAAATTATTTCTTTTTTACAGAAATTACCAAGCGGGTTACAACACCCTACCTCAATCGCCAAGAAAGCAGGAAACGCTGGGAAAAATAGGTACAAGGTGATGTATGCATGTGAGTATGCAGTTATTTTCAACATTACTTTAAATGCTTATTCAGAAATGACAACAAAATGAAAACAACGTCATAAAATACATTTGAAACTCAACCAATCAAATAGAGATTACTTTAAATGAAAGACTTTACAGTTACAAAGAAGTAGTGCTAGGATAGTACTGCCCGGAAGTATTGACATGTTATATCCTGTATCGTTTAGAACTATACTGAACAAATCTTCTAACCAACACATTACAACCAATATCTGAAATGGTAGTTTTCGTTGAATCTATAAATAAACCAAGCAACATATTAGCGGACTAGATTGTGATTCTACTACAAATTTTGGATCAATTCGTTAATAGCGTTGAATTTAGAAAACTCACTATGCACGCCACTCTCAATATGTTCTATGTAACACTTTTTTTAATTCAATGCACTGGTATTTTGCGGTTGTTTCAAAATGGACCGAGGTGTTTAAATGAATGTTATAGTTGATTTCCTACGAGACTTTTTAATGAGAAACGTTTTATTGTTAACGATATTGTTTTCTTAATGGGGTTAAGGTTTCAAAAGTGTGCAATAAGTTATTTGTAAGTTATGGGATAACTTTTAAAGTGTACGCACAGACGGAAAAACTATCTTTAAAGAGTTTTTTTCCAGATGACCATTCTAGAGTTGTTTTGAAGACCTTGCCAGGAAATCCGGACAGTGATTATATCAACGCTGCATTTATAAAGGTAAACAGACATTTTCATTACTGCTTAAATCATACAATCTCTTATAGTACATTACAATTATCTATTCGGTTAGAAGAAAATACATGTTACTGAGGTAATGTGACAGTATGTTTGTACACGTGCAGATATTAATCAAAACATAGAGAGTATAACCACGTATATACCAAGAATTGCATATAAAGATAAGATGTGTTTGTGCTAATTCTCCATCATCGATGTGGGTTGGAGATTCACTCTGGACGTTGAATTCTTCATGTGAGGAAGCCATCCAGCTGGTTTAAGGAAGGTCGATTGTTCTACCCAGATGCCCGCTCGTGATGAAAGAAGGCACGAATGGTACCTGGGGTCTTCTTTTACCATCAAAGCTGGAAAATTGCCATATGACCTATAATTGTGTTGATGCGGCGTTAAACCTAACAAAATAAATGTGCTAATTCTAATTGCTTTAATAGTCTTAAACTACATAAACACGTGAATTCTTTCAATAGGTATTCAAGTTATTACACCTTATATCGTATGTTGTAGGGTCATTTCAAGGACAATGCATATATTGCTGCTCAAGGTGAGAGAATTTGTTATGTATTTTGTTCCAGTGTTTGTCATTCCTACGCGAAGTTAGTCTGATTACAATGTAAATAGTCTAATACTTTGAATATTTATTGTAACAGATTTAATCAAGCAAAATTACACAGAAGTTTTAAATTAATAATTAACAATCAAAGAATTTACCATTCTGTAAGAAAACCACAAAAGAATAGGTCTTTTACAAAGTTGTTGTTGCTATTTACCGGCAATGACATTTTGATATTGATGACAATTCAGTTAGTTTCTAGACCATGAGATTTTTAAACTGATGCCTTTTTATCGTTTCTATTTCTTAAGGTCCGATAGATTTCACTTTGGATGACTTTTGGAGAATGATATGGGAAAAGGATGTTTATACTATTGTTATGGCCACAAGACTTGTAGAAGAGACCAAGGTATTTACAGTCAGTCGGTTAATTAAAATGTGCATGATATATAAGCCGCACCATGAGAAAACCAACATATTGGCTTTGCGACCAGCATTGATCCAGACCAGCCTGCGCATCCGTGCAGTCTGGTCAGGATCCATGCTGTTCGCTTTCAAAGCCTTTTGGAATTAGAGAAACTGTTAGCAAACAGCATGGATCCGCACCAGACTGCGCGGATGCGCAGGCTGGTCTGGATCCATGCTGGTCGCAGAGCCACTATGTTGGTTTTCTCAAGGCGCGGCTCAAATGCGCATGATATATTGTGTTTAATGAAGGAACACGGAGTTAGGTCCATTGCTGTTTCTTTTTGAAAAAAAGTTACTTCAGTTAAAAAATCTCTAGGAAGACTATATCTCACACACTATTGGAAAACACTGCGACTGCCTATCATATAACATTACAGTAGGTTAGAATTTACAGAAGCTCATAGTCATATGATACATACATTACAAGTTAATTGAAACTTGAACTACTTTTCACTCTGCAGATGAAATGTGTTCAGTATTGGGCGGAAGCGGAAGACGACGTTCAGTATGGAGAAATTAATGTTCTGACTGAATCGGTGGATATATTTGCGGAATTTACTATAAGGCATATAAAGGTTTCCCATCAGGTATATTCATATAACCTTTTGTTGCTAAGATTAAACCATTATAACGTTTTTAAAATTGAATAGATTTGTGTTCTAAAGTTAAATTCATCATACTAGCACTGACTGAGGTATTGATTTATTGTAAGTACGAATGTCAGTATGTTGTACAACTGATGTTAAGGATACATGATTTGTGTTTCGTGTGGACGTAATTTAGTTTCATACGTGTTTTTGCTTTAGGACAATCCAGACAATGTAAGAAATGTAACACAGTTTCACTATACCGCCTGGCCTGATAAAGATGTTCCCCGGAGTACCACAAGTTTGTTACACTTCTGGTATCAAGTTAGAAAACATGACGGGCAAAAGAATCATCCTTGGCTGGTCCACTGCAGGTAAAGGTTCAGATACGTTTGAAAAAGCACACGCGAAACGTTCCTTTTGCGCACATGTCGCCTGTCCCTCAAATGTACTTTTGCTACAGCTTAAAAGTGTTGAACCAGCTGTTTAAATCGAGTATTGACTGATGACAAAGCGAGAATATTAAAGCTAAATATATATATTGACCATGTATTATTTTTTGTCCAGTCTTTAGGACTTTAAATGTTGCACATGTCTGTCTGTTTCTGATGTAGATGTCATGTCATGTTTATGCAAGAAAATTCGATAATGTGTACAAAACTTTAAACGTGGGACGACTTCTCGACACGAAACATTGAAAAAGCACGATTAAGTTAACCTATCAGATATGCATAGTACCCATTTTACAAACTGTGCTTTATAGGTGAGACATGCGCTATTAAAATAAGCTAGTAACTATGCCTGTCATACTAAACATTGGGCATGACATCTGTCTCTAAGATGTGCCTTAAAAGGACGTGACTAGTAAGTAAGTCGTATGTCATAGACTGTAACAGCAGTTTTTGTCATCCTAAAATGATATCTAACCAGCTCAAAACAATGTATGACATGCTATTACATAAACTTCTATGTTTTACATATAGCGCTGGCGTTGGACGAACTGGTACCTTCATAGCATTGGATATACTTTATGATCAAGGCAAGGATCAGGGTTTTGTTGATGTGTTCGGATGTGTGAGAGACCTCAGGGATCAAAGGGTCAGCATGGTACAGACAAAGGTCAATAACTAGTACATTTTAGTTCACATCTAACTACAATATTTATTCTCCTTATTAGCTGACATGGATTTCATTGAATAATGATAAACCAAATGAAGCGGTATTTTCTTCGCTTTTTGGCAGTATTTACTCCATACATTGACGGACAATACTGAAGGATAATACAATGTATAAGAACCATAACTCTTTCTTGATTTTCATGTATGTATGTATGCAACCATAATAATTTTTATTCGGCGCAGATCTATCTTATTGTTCTGTTATAACTTTACTCAGTGTCAGAGGCCAATGAAAGAAATTAAAGTGTACATTTTCTTCACACAACTTTGCTACATTAAGGTATAACTCTTTTTAAGTGTTGAAGGGATTTTATTCTTTTTTTTTGGTTGGGTTTAACGTCGCACCGACACAATTATAGGTCATATGACGACTTTCCAGCTTTGATGATGGAGGTGGATCTCAGGTGCCCCTCCTTGCATTATTTCATCACGAGCGGGCACCTGGGTAGAACCGCCGACCTTCCGTAAGCCAGTCTGATGGCTTCCTCACATGAAGAATTCAACGCCCCGATTGAGGCTCGAACCCACATCGATGAGGGGCAAGTGATTTGAAGTCAGCGACCTTAGCCACTCGGCAACGGAGGCCCCTGGGAATTTAATCAAACTACATACAAAGATAGATGCTGTTGAAGGCAAAATGCAGTGTACAAACAAAAGATAACTTTTCATTGCTTACCTGTTCATTTAATTTATTAATAGCACTTTGTCCGGGGCATAAATTTTTCACAATGACAGAGTACAGTAAATAGTGCACTGTACAAGAACAATGGCTGAAGTTTTGTTTTTTTAAACATCTTCCTTCAATTAATCTTGAACCTTTTGACGGAAATTTAAATTTCACGAACGGAGTGAAAAACAATTGCATACATATTTTTACAGTAGTTCTTAAAAATACTCTTTCTTCTAAAACTGATATACATACGGTATTTCCTCTCCTTGTCAAACAATGAACATTGTACTTGTTGGACTTAAATTACTTTTATTTAAATTTCACCCTCAGAAAAAGGCACTATAATCTATTTTACAAATTTAATACTTTTTGAAAAACAGGAACAATATAGATACTTGCACAATATGTTGGTTGAGATCCTGGTATTACCATCAAAACCTGTGCACATCGATGAACTCCCAGCTGTGTATAGTGATTTACAAGAAATAGATCCGACGACGGGAAAAACAAAACTCCTGTTACAATATGAGGTAAATAATTTTACAAATCATTAGATATAGTCTTGCATGTTTGTACGTCGTTATTTTTTCTATATTTCAAATAATCAATGCCTTCGCCTAGTTATCGTCTGAAATTGAACCACGAGGACGTTAGCCCGAGATGTTAAATATTCAAGAACATTTAAATTTTGAACCGTGGTAAATCAGGCGATACACTTCACGAAGACACTGTTTATTTTCATCGTAACATGCATATTAAAACACGATGTTAAAAAGACAGTAAACTTCTGTCACTCAACAAGAAATGAACCGGACGCCAAGTGGCTTCCTTTTTTTAAAACGACAGGATAAAATCGAGCCATTTTAAAATATTCATTTTCAAATGACGCGGAAAAAAAACGATTTATTTATTGTTAGTATTGCATAATTATGTCTCAATATAACATAAGTTTACCATTTTGTTTTGGCATTTAGTTTTGCAATAAATAACTCTTAACTTTAATATAAATTCTTATTTCGTTAAGAGTACTTCTTCTTTTTTGAACGGTTGATATGACAATTTGGCTCTAGATTCCAAGACATCATTTCGTTGTTTTGCAGACATTACTTGATGACACAGATAGTGGAAGTGAGTCTGAAGATACTGACGAAATGTACACATCGGCTAAACAAACAGATAATAGAAATAAAAACAGACATTACAACATTCTTGCAGGTAATGAATTGCTTCAAAACCTTTAACTTACTGACGTATAATATAATACACTTTTTGATTAAATTGAGAACATTAACAGTAGTAAACATTGTAATTGGCGGTAACTGGACTATTAAAATATAATAAATGATTCAAGTAAGTATTCTATAAAGTTAGCTATCTTTCTTTCAGGCTGAGTAAATCTAACTAAATGTGCAACCATAATACAGATAAATCTGAACTCTTGGGATTGAACTGATTACGCCTGATCATAAGATCATTTGTATAGATATCATTTGTATAGACATTTTGCCACTAGCTGATCCAAGATTTTGTCCCGTTATGTGTCTCGTCCAAGTATAATTGTTTTAATTTTGTATGTAATTTTATCAATACATGCGCTGCTGTAATGTATCATTTTTGGATCGGCTTGTAAAGTGGCTATCCATGTTGGATATATTAAGGGAAACAGTACCGATCAATGTTATAGTACTATTCTGCTTTTGTTGTTTCCTTATTATCTTTAACTTTTATTTTCAGCCAATGAATACCGCCCATATTTGTTCACGCAAGTCAAAGGGTGTACAAACTATATTAACGCTGTATACATACCGGTAAGTTGTACGTCAGTTAGACATAAAAGATCTAAAATATATTAAAAAGCTTCTTATGGTTAACCATGATATATTTACTTGTTTCATTCAACCATCGTAAAACTGCTGTGTTATTTTGTGTTTTTTGCTTGTTTTAACGGGCGTCACTTACGTTTCTTAGTAGTGACGACTTACCTTTTCCACACCTGAATCAGAGGTGTATAACAAATGACGAATTGCCCATTTCTCAAATCAGTCATACGAGAGAGCACATGGCTTGTCCAATATTCGAATTTTCGACTTTCAATTTGGAAATATTCGTGTTCTACCTAATTATCATTAAGATTTAACCAAGAATGAGACAAACATAAATTTAACTGATCTTACGTTTTATCATGAGTAAAAAAAATATGTCCATGTGTTTTTGAGATATTTAAACATAGTGCATTTTTCTATGTCTTAGTGTATATTTTAATTGTTTTTTTTTATATCTATATTGTTTTTAAACTTGCGTGTCGCCTTATAATTATCGCAAGTGAATAATGAGTATACCATCTATCTTAATCATTAATTATATAATTGTTTAAACTGAATGCAAAACAATGTAACTTGTTATTGATCTTTTGCTTTTGCAAGTTTTTTTCTGTTTTCAAAATAATTGCAGGGCTATTGCGATACCCACGGATATATTATAACACAAACACCGTTAGTGAACACCGCCATCGACTGCTGTCGCTTAGTGTTTGAACAAGATGTGAAGGTCATTGTCACATTTGCGGAGAGTTGCGATGAAGAAGTGAGTTTTTCATATGTCTGCTGTTTAGCTTTTGATGTCTGTTTACTTATATTTGCGTCGCCTTTATCAGATATCCTGTATGTTGCACATAGCATGAACCGTGTTTAAATACAAGCGTCACCTTGCCATTTCTATTTTCTCTTCGTCAGATCTATGTTCTGTTCTTCTGGAATCTTTATGCATAATACATTCTCATTATGGTTTTGTATTAACGTCCAGAGGTATAGATAATTTTCGATATTTTAGATAGTACTTTCGATTGTTAATAATTTTGAATGAAACAAAAAATTTGCAAGTTTCCGTAGCAAAAATACAAATGCACGCATGCGTCTTGTTCGTAAAGTAAGTGGGAACCGTATTTAATGAGCTATTTATGCCGTGTACCGGTATTCAGTGTAACATATAAAGAGAAAATTCTTTGATATAGTTTTCATAATGTTTTTGCTTTGCTTTACCGCAAAATTTATTACAGACATGTACTTAATATTTTTTCTTCAACACAGACAGGGGTTTACTTACCGGACAGCGGATCAATAAAGCATGGTCCCTTTACGATTACATTGGTGTCCGAACAAGACAAAGGAGATTATATATCAAAAGTCCATAAGTTAGAGTTCGATTCAAACGTGAGTAGTTTATATTTAACATATACTTTAACAGGTGATTAACTGTTTACTTGTTAGTCCCCTACTGGTTAAAAACCAGTTTCGGGGACTATAGGAATGCGCTTTTCCGTCCGTCATTCCGTCCGTCTTTCCGTCCTTCCTTCCGTCCGTCCGCAATTTCGTGTCCGGTCCATAACTCTGTCATCCATGAAGGGATTTTAATATTACTTGGCACAAATGTTCCCCATGATGAGACGACGTGTCTTGCGCAAAACCCGGACCCCTAGCTTAAAGGTCAAGGTCACAATTTGAGGTCAAAGTCAATAGAGCTTTTTTCCTGTCCGGTCCATAACTCTGCCATCCATGAAGGTATTTTAATATTACTTGGCACAAATGTTCCCCATGATGAGATGATGTGTCATGCGCAAAACCCTGACCCCTATCTCAAAGGTCAAGGTCACAATTGGAGGTCAAAGGTCAATAGGGATTTTTCCTGTCCGGTCCAGAACTCTGACATCTATCAAGGGATTTTAATATTACTTGGCATAAATGTTCCCCATGATGAAACGACGTGTCGTGTGCAACACCCAGAACCCTAGCTTACAGGTCAAGGTCACACTTGGAGATCAAAGGTTAATGGGACATTTTTCCTGTCCGGTGTATAACTTTTTCATGCAAAACAGGATTTGAATATTACTTGGCACAAATGTTCACCACTATGAGAGGGAGTGTCATGCACAAGAATCTGGTCCCTAGGTCGAAGGTCAAGGTCACACTCAGATGCCAAACGTCAGATACAAGAATGACTTTGTCTGGAAAACTTCTTCTTCATGCATGGAGGGATTTTGATGTAACTTGACATAAATGTTCACTATCATGAGAAAGATTGTTGTGCGCAAGAACCAGGTCCCTAGGTCTAAGGTCAAGGTCATGCTTAGAGGTCAAATGCCAAATTCAAGAATGACTTTGTCCGGAGCATTTCTTCTTTATGCATGGAGGGATTTTGATGTAACTTGGCACAAATGTTCATCACCATGAGGCACTCTCGTTTTTTAGAGTTATTTCCCTTTGTTTTACTATAAATAGCTTATATTGTAACTTACTTATTACAGGCCGTAGGGAAAATTCGAGACCAGTTTTCTGTGGTACAACATACATGTTACATCCAATAATCGGCCAAATATGCTACATGAAAACAACTATAGGGTTTTATATATACAAATTTTAATCCAAGTCTTTTGTTTATAGCATACTGTATAATAGTACAATATTGTTTATACATCATTGACAGATACCAGTTCATTATGCTATACTGCAGTAGAGAAAATAGGTGCATTACAGTAGGGGACATTGTTTTGCATGGCAATACTTCATTCACTTGTTAATGTTGTGTCTAGCGCTGTTTTCAACATAATTTCAACAATGTAACGTCGGGCGTTTTCTTAGTTAGTGTGTCTTGATGTCCTAGTAGTACTAACTTGTTCTCTGCAAGCAACTGGCAACTTCTCGAATTGAATAAGAAGTGGAGGGCGAAGTTACTTCAGACACAAGCCCTTTTAATAAATAGTCACGAACCTGTGGCCTTATTTAGCTGAACAACAACGATACTTTGCAATATATATATATATATATATATATATATATATATATATATATATATATATATATATATATATATATATATATATATATATATGCGCAGAATTTCATGGACAAAACAAAGTGAAAACATCAGTGAAATAATAGTATTGTTACAGCGTTTACATTAAATTGCGTAAAAAAGGATGTTCTAATTAATTGACAGAAAACAATAAATATACGCAGTAGATATATATGTATATATAATAGTTCCTCGAAACCCAAATGCAAGTCGTCAGATATGTTTCTCTTAAACTGGTATATTACAGTAACTATTATTGTTTTTAGATAACACGACGAATGTTAATATTTCTTTCATTTGAGCGATATGACAAGATTTAAATGTTATTGTCACAAATCAATACGAATACTCGGAAATTAACTTTGTTTTATATGACATTCACTTTAGGAACACTTGTTCACACAGTTGGTTTGTAAGCAATGGCCGTCGGGAAAGATAACACCAGATGATCCGCATAAGATGTTGTCATTTCTACAAGATCTTGAATGTATTCAGAGACAAACTGAAAATAAGCCTGTGGTTGCCCAATGTCTGTAAGTTTTCCAGTGTAAAAAATAAACTGAAAATAAGCCTGTGGTTGCCCAATGTCTGTAAGTTTTCCAGTGTAAAAATAAACTGAAAATAACCATGTGGTTGCCCAATGTCTGCAAGTTTTCCAGTGTAAAGAAATAAACTGAAAATAAGCCTGTGGTTGCCAAATGTCTGTTTCCAAGTGTAATATGTAAACTTTGCTTTTCCGTTTGAATCCTGGTAAAATATTTTACTAATAAAGAAAACTGACAAAACAACAAAAATGTGAAGGCACATAAACATAGTCTTCATAGAGGGTGAAACTGATACATGGTCTGCTTGTTTTTTGAAATAGCTTTGTAGTTATTCACGGCCTGTTAGAATTAACGAGCCGCTCTGTTCGTTCTATTCGAGAATGTTATGATATATAAGGTAATGCACTAGAATGAGGTATATAATTGTTTCTGTAATATACAAGACATGCCATACTCTTTGGGAACTCAAAATTGCGAATGGACAAATCATAAGATAAAGATGTGCATATGATTCAAAATATACATGGCAAAATTGTCAGACTTACTGCATGTAACTTGTTGTTTTATGTAAAATAGTAATCTGTATGTTGGTAATACACATTTGTTTTAAACGTTTTAGAAACGGGGCAGAGCGCAGTGGTCTCATTGTGGTACTGATGAACATCATGGAGCGTGTGAGATTTGATTGTGAGGTTTCCATTCCACAAGTAATCCGTCAACTGCAATTCAGACGACAGCAAATTATTCCCAATTTTGTAAGTTGTAATTTTTTGTTAAGTTTGTAAACCTATGTTTCAAATCAAGACAAGCAGAATAGCTTTAATGGCTAAATTATTTTTTTATCTACATTGCGTCATAAGAAAGCTTTCATGCTATTTGCTAGGAAACTACCGAACACTTTTTATGACTCAAAATGTTGTTAAATTATGCTGGCTTGCTTTGTAACATAATTAAAACAGTACTATGTAAATGAAATTTGAACTATCCCCTTCTAAACAAGTTCAACCAAACTTTATTGTAATGTCACTTGGGTGATAATCTATCAATTTGTTCAAAGAAATCTACTCCATGTAGAATTCTGGTAGCCGTGACATCAGAAAGGAAAGTTGGCAGAATATTTCTAGGTATTCCTATTCAAACTCTGAATCTCTCTGGTGGGCGATGAAGGGTTACCATACACTCTCAACATAAAAATGTAGTCTTCACTAAGTTTACAGTTTTGATGTATATTTATGCTCTGCAAAGGTATCGAGAGCATATACTCGCTATCTTGTCGATCTGTCCGTCTGTATGCCCGAGCTAACATTTGCATACTTATGTGGCTATAGGAACAATAGGTATCCAAATCTAGGTTTTGATCAAAGTTATCTGTATAAATAAAGTAATCTGATTTTACAAATTTGCAGAACTCATTGAATGTTCATGAATATACCGTTTCATTTTCTTTTTCAGGAACAATTTGAGTTTTGCTTCTGTGTGTTAAAAGCTCATGCGGACAGCAACGCAACGTATGCAAATGTATAAATTGACAGACACTAAAGTTTGAAAAACTTGTAATATTTATTTAGTATTCAGTAGGCAGCATACTATTACTACTTACATACTCGACGCTTGCATTGCCCAGCAAAGTGTCACAGGCAACAGTTTGCTTTCTTTGACGCATTAGGCTGTATTATGTGTTTTGTTCATGCCTCTTGTTATGATGTTTTAATTACGATGTTTATCTTTAGTATTCAAGGTTTTCTCAACATGCATTATTTCATACATTTACACTGATGATAATTGCTGCCAACGTGCTTGTTTACTTGTTTATATTATACATTTTATATACATACATAATCTCAAAATGGTTATGATAGAATGGGGCATTTTATATAATAGTGTGTACTAGCTTGCTCGTTTACTATTGTATATATTACGTTTCTTATGCATGCACAAATGCACAATACTCATGGAACGTGGTATTCAAACTGATATCAACTCGCTTGTTTACACGTTTATATTTTAAGATTTTTTAGCATACAGGGTTTCAAAATAATAATCACGGAACGCGGCATTTAAAATTATTGTAGCTATTAATAAATTACTTGTTTGCTCAAGGCCTTGTATATATCACGATTCTTAAGCATACGTTGTCTGATTGGTCTCAATATAGTTTTGCTCTTGTACGAGTATATAGAATATAAGGTCTCAGTACAGTACTCCTTGAACTTTGCACTTGAAATGATCGTAACTAATAAAAATATGCTTGTTTTCGCTAACATATTTCAAGTTTCTTTAGCATACATGGTCCCAAAATAATATTGATGGAACGTGTCTTTTATACTGATGGTAACTTATAAGTACTTGTTTGTTAATGCTTGTATATTTCACTTTTATAGCATACATGATCTCTAATTACAATACTCATGGAACGTGACTTTTATACTGATGGTAACATATAAGAACTTGCTTGTTAACTCTTGTATTTTTCACTTTTCTTTAGTAGACATGGTCTCTAAATATAATACTCATGGAACATGATTTTTATACTAATGGTAACTTGTAAATACCTTCATGTTAACTGTGAAATATTTCACGTTATTTTAGTTAGCAAACATGATTTCACATTAAATTTTATACTCATAGATGTAAAATGCATAATTTTAACCAATGATAACTGATAACATCTTCCTTGTTTACTCTTGCGCATTGAAGATTGTCCAGTTTATTCCAACTTAAATATAATAAATTGGTCCTCTATATATTTACTAGCTATCTACTTCAATTGTAAAGTTTCACAAGGCTTTAAATTTTATGTTAAAAACAAACGAAACAGCTGTTCACATATTTAATGCACAATTATATGATCAGAAAAGCACTACTTTTTGTGCTTTACATGAACGTTTACAGATGCAATAAAGGATACCAAAACCAATAAATTAAAAAAAAACATTTTATCATGTTCATTAATATTAAAACCTTTGACAAATTTAAAATAAAAAAGTTACCAAAAAATAGGATTTAAAAACATATTAATAGTTTTCGTATTCATGGCGGAAAATATGGCATCCACATTCAAAAAAAGCATTATGAGTCTTTAGTGGATTTTGACCGCATATACTCTAATACAGTTTTACTTGATTTACCCATTACATTTGGCATTATAGGACTTAACATATCTTTGCAAAAAGTTTTCAATATCGGAACAGCAAAGTTAATGTTTTAAGCAGACGATGAATATTCTCCTCTTTCCTTCTCTACCACCAACAACTTGACCTATATTGTGAGATCCACGGATGAAACGAAGAACGTTTCCTTTAAACAAGCGATAACGAACCTCCCAAGCATTTTACGATTCATGTCTCACATAATGCTTTGAAATAGAAAAGGTGAAAGCTCCACAGGTTGCTCAACACGTCAAAAATGAAAATGTTGTAGGCTCGGTTTGATTGAACTGAACATTTACACATGCTACAAGTACAAAAAAGAGACATCCGCAGATGTGTACATACGACGGTGCACATGGAACCTTCAATGATACACTAGCGTGTAATTCCATGAAAAACGTCGTATGGTCCCCAGTTAAAATAATAAAATGATCTGAATCTAGAAAAATAAGAAAGGGTGTATTGTTTATTGTAATTGTTTTCTATCATCAAGTAACACCATCTTTTATATGAATACTAATTACCACATTCCTTTGAATTTTCTAAAACATACTTTTACCAAGAATTCGGTCGTGTCGCTGCTTTCAACGGTATCTCTACTATATGATTCTGTTATAAATGGTTCCAATAAAAAAAAATTGTCTCCATTTGTTGTTTTGATCACACTACAACGTATGAATGTTTCTGTCACAGTAACAGTGATAAAAAAAGATAGTTATATTGCTGAGCTGCGTTACTCCTCTGCCATAAAGGCCTGGGCCTATTCATGTCAATCAGTTAAAATATATATCGTTTTAAAACATGGAGAACG